>NC_057799.1:517920076-518108815 GCF_018294505.1 Triticum aestivum | reverse complement strand
AGCTGGTCATGGGATACTGAACATCTCTCCCAATCGCCTTTTTCGGAGCCATCGGGACGGGAGGAAGAGCTAGGAGCGCTAGCCATGTTTGAATGGTTTCTCCTAGCGAGCTCTAAGGATTTTCTGCCTGGTGTGAAATGGTATCTGAGATCCAATCCCTTTAAATAGACGCCTTTTTACATGGCCAGGATGTTATGTGCAAAAAATACTCTGACCTTTTGTATTCACTCGACACGTGGAAGAAAAAGCAACGGAGGCGCAGAAGCCGAAGGATACGACATTAAATGCAAATCCGAGTATAGCTCTTCATGTCAGATGTTTGAAGTATTCGGAGGAAGAACCCACCTTGCAATGCCGAAGACAATCTGCGCGCCGAACACATCGTCATTGAAGCCTGGTTCGAGGGCTACTGAGGGAGTCCTAGATTAAGGGGTCCTCGGGCGTCCGGGCTATAGGACGTGGGCCGGACTAATGGGCCATGAAGATACAAGACAGAAGACTTCCTCCTATGTCCGGATGGGACTCCCCTTTGCGTGGATGGCAAGCTTGGCGTTCGGATGTGAAGATTCCTTTCTCTATAAACCGACTCTGTATAACCCTAGGTCCCTCCGGTGTCTATATAAACCGGAGGGTTTAGTCTGTAGAGGCGATCAGAATCATAATCATGCAGGCTAGACATCTAGAGTTTAGCCATTACGATCTTGAGGTAGATCAACTCTTGTAAACCCCATATTCATCCAAGATAATCAAGCAGGAAGTAGGGTATTACCTCCATCAAGAGGGCCCGAACCTGGGTAAACATCATGCCCCTGTCTCCTGTTACCTTTGATCCTCAGACACACAGTTCGGGACCCCCTACCCGAGATCTACTGATTTTGACACCGACACTGGCCCCCATGACCCACATGAATTGTTGCCAGTGGCAAGGAGGTTGTGGGCCAGCTCCTCCATTGGACTAGTCTGCGCCACGTCGTCCCGACAGGTGTGCCCCACATGTCGGTTTCCCTGTTTTCCCGGCCAAATTCGAGCGTTAGTGCTCCGCGTTGCGCATTAGGTGCAGAACAGGTGGTTTTTGTGCCCTGGTTCAAATGTGGTACATTAGGAAGTTGTTACCCTAGCCCCATGTGTGGTGTTTTTGGGTACGGTACCAACCTTTTCCTTTTCAACTA
This sequence comes from Triticum aestivum, assembly GCF_018294505.1. Lineage (NCBI taxonomy): Eukaryota > Viridiplantae > Streptophyta > Magnoliopsida > Poales > Poaceae > Triticum > Triticum aestivum. Next base: position 518,107,646 of record NC_057799.1, on the reverse strand, counting down.
GTGAAGCGTAACACTTGATTAAGTAGCCGGATGGTGTGCTAATGTAGGTGTCTGACTGTTTGAGGGAATAATTGAGGTGTGCCCGGTCCGTGCCCGATGTGTATGAGACGATGGACGTCGACTTCGTGCCGGCGTCCAGGTCCCCCACGGTGCAGGCGGACCAGCGGTTCAACCTGGCGATACTAAAGGAGGACCGGGAGGCGGAGGCTCAACTCGACGCGGAGCACGCGCATGCCGCTGCCATCGAGGCTCTCCTGCAGGCGGGACCAGATGTCGTGGATGTGAACTGGGCGGCGGAGGCTCAACTTGACACGAAGCGCGCGGATGCCGCTGCCATCGAGGCCGTCCTGCAGGCGGAACCGGACGTACTGGACTTGAACCAGGCGGCAGAGGCTCAACTCGACGTGGAGCGCGCGAATGCCGCTGCCATCGACGCCCTCCTGCAGGCGGAACCGGACGTCCTGGACTTGAACCATGCGACAAAGGCTCAACTCGATGCGGAGCGCGCGGATGCCGCTGCCATCGAGGCCCTCCTGCAGGTGGAACCGGACGTCCTAGACTTGAACCGGGCGGTGCTCTCGTCCGTGCAGAGCGCCCGCACGCTCCGCGTGAACGAGTAGTTGGAGGCCGAGGACAACCACGATGCGGAGACAGACGTCGGCAGCTATGGCTGGTTCGCGCCGGTAGCCAAAGACGACGAGGTCGTCTCGTTCCGCGAGCAGTGATTTCTTTATGTTGTTGTTTTTACGGATCTTTTGTTGTGTAAAATCGTATATTTATGCAAGTCTCCTGACTTTCATCATTTGGGTTAGTCGACCATTTCAGGCGGTTGGATGAATATCCTATGTCTCCTAAACCTTCTTCCTCACCTCTTCTTCTTCCCCAACAGACCACCGCACGGGTCGTACGGATCTTACCCAACATGCGGTTGGATAAACATACTGTATGAATGAAAATTATGTGTCAGCGGTAGGATGGCTGAGTTTGGTTTGATCACATGCGGTAGCACGTGTCAGTGAGGGTGTGTTCCCTTGGTTGGGGTTGCGGCGTGCAGGAGCGACTGTGTGAGGGTGCGGTGCGACGCGGCGTGCAGGAGCGACTATGTGAGGGTGCGGTGCGACCGCGATAGCCGTGCGCAAGTGTACCTCCTTTATATTTTGAAAACTTTAGGCAAGCTTGGCAAAAATGTGTGGCAAAGTATGGCAATGCAAGGCCTAGACCCAAACAGGATACAAGTACGTACGTAGGAGTACTAGTGCTAAAAAATAAAGGCGGGGTTTTCATTCGCGGGATTAATCGATACAAATCCTCATTTGACGTGTCAATTAATGCATATTTTTTCTCCAATGCCCAAAGAGCTAACCATCTCACTCCTCATCGCTTGATTAATGCAGCACCATGCAAACCAACCTTCTCACTTCCGGCATGCATGCAAGGGTATATTAATGTCCTTGGTTGCTAGTACGAAGAAAACCCCATCAATTTTGCCTTGATTAGTGTTAGTGGCCTTCTGCAAATTGTAATTTTGATATACTTGCCTTGTGTACAAAAAAATGGAGGTAGTAACTATTTGACTTCCTTCCCCATTGCGGTGACGTCGACGATATCTTGAATGTTGTGGTTTGGCAAAGTGCGTTCGACGGAGAACAGCATTGAGGGAGACCATGGTAAGTCGTTCGCAAGTGCCACCTGCAAGCCGAGACAACCGCCTTATTTGCATACAGGAAGTCCGTTGAACCAAAGGACGTGTAAATGTACTAGTACTACACAGTAGCGTCAACCGTCCAGCTTAGTGCAGTGAGGTGGTTTCTCGAAGAAGACGATGGAGAAGCGGAGTCAGCGAAGAGTGAAATGATGGTTGCTTCATCCATGCTTTGTGATTTGACGCCTCACTACTTTGTAATTTGTGATAGAAGGGACAGGGGAGTAGACTCTGTGCTCTATACTGTATATGCGTCCAAGCACGGGAGAAAGAGGAGAGACGTTGCATTTTTCTATTCCTTCAATCAATAAATTAGGGAGCTTCGGTTCCATCTTTTTGGATTGGCAGCATCGTCCACATGGTTCCCATCGATGCCAAAAGCTATTTTCACATTTGGCTACACATTGTGGATGCTCTTAACCGTACCACTTGGTTTTGCTCTTGTGTGCCACCTATACAAATCTCAATTATATTGATCTAAAAAATTATAGTATCAAGATTAGTAAAAAAAAGGAGGTGATTTTGCCGCGCGGATGGCAGGGGAGGTTTCTTATTTTTAGAGGACGTTGGCCTGGCGGTTTGCTAACATGCGGTCCCATGTGTCAGTGCTTTACCAAGCCGATCCGCGTCCCACATGAGGCAGAACAACGGCAGAAGCAACACATGGTTAACTTGAAGAAGATGAGGGAGAAGCGGATTCAGCAACGAGTGAAATGATGGTTGCTTCATCCCTTCAACTTCTTTTTTTAGCATTATTGCTTCATCCCTCCAACTTAACTATGGGAAAGGTGCAGCTTTGTGATTTGACGCCTCATTGCTCATTACTACGTCAGCGCCATGACTGGGGTGCTTCACCCTTGCTGCTCTGCACTGTATTTTGGCATGACACGTCGACCCGGTAGCTTGATGTCCCACATGTCGGCGAAAGGGACTAGAACATTTATGAAAGTGAGTGCTCCACTCTTACAACGGAGGAGTACATGACACGACGGCCCAGTGAACTGTTACTTGTACTGTAGAACTAGTACTATAGTTTTGTTGTTTCGCACGATCCATCGATACAAACCCGATTAAACAGGAAAGGGCGGGATTTTTCCCGCGCGGTAGATGATACCGGCCATACATTTCAAAGGCAATTTTAATGTATGCAAAATGAATAATTAAGTAACAATATGAGATCTAGTAAAAATAAAAACACATATGATTTATTGTGTTAGAGTGTAGTAGTAGTGTTGTATTGCATAGTTCTTAGATGTAACATGCGAGAACGTGTAGAGATGTACTCCTAGTTTTGGAGGGCCTACAGAGAGAAAAGCGTAATACGGTCACCGGACTTCAGAATACGCTCATTACGGTCACTATATGTTTTGCGGTGATTATACGGTCACTTGCTCACCGTTCAGCATCGGATTGCACTCTGTTGACCGGCCAAATAGTCGACGTGGCACTATGTTGACTAGTTAAATTGACCATGTTCCTTGTGGGTCCCACCTGTCAGTTCGCATAGGAAAAATGTCAGATAAACACAAATTTACACAGGCGCGACAAGACTCCAACCTATGCGCGGGAACCACCTGGTTGAGTATGTGTCTGTGAGGGCCTGATGTGTGCGCATGCACGTGTAGGTTGAGCACTTGAGTGTGAGAGTGTATGTTGGTCGTGTGGTGTGTGCATGCGTGTGTGCGTGTGAGTGTTGTGTGCGTGCGTGGCTGCGTGTGTACGTGTGAGTGTTGCGTGCGTGCGTGGCTGCATGTGTTCGTGTGAGTGTTGCGTGCATGCAGTTCGTGTGCATGCGTGCGTGTGTGTATAATCACCACGCCAACTCCTCTGTGTTGAAACAAACGGCTCAGCATACCAATACAAGGCCACCTTGTCTGTTGTGCCCGCGATCATGACTTCGAACCACCGTCCAATATTTATTTGTCGTTTATTTTCATTCTTACTGGCAGGATGCCCGTGCGTTGCACGTAACATCAAGATGCATTTGTATGAGTAGTTTATCTTGTGAGAGAAAAGGATGAACGAGGGAAGGCCTTATTTGCAAATGTGGAGAGGTTTGTGGGTACCTTTTTGCAAAATTGTGATAGTTTCCTTCCTATCCGTCAGATATTAAATTGGACGGCCTATATTGCAGGATGGCAGGCACACCATCATCACCAACTCTATTTTTTATAAGAGTGTAGTGTAGATACATGCCGACAGGTGGGCCCAATGGTAGTGAGATAATGTGATGCAACACTAGAGGTGCCACGTGGAGCGTTTAACTAGTCAACTAGTCGTGTCTTGAGCAAATACAGAGCTTTATGGTGAGCCCGTGACTGTATAATAACCACAAGACGTAAATGGTGACCGTACTGAGTGGATTCTGAAGTCCCATGTACGTATCGTGCTTTCTCTTCAAATACAACGATCGTCACTGTATATATCGCGAGAGAAAGATGAAACATGCGTGAATGTGCTGGGGGCGTACTTTTAGAACCTGGAGATAGTTTGTGTGCGTACGTGAAAGTTGCGTAGAGGGGGTGTATGCGATGGAGAGAGAAACATGCTCTTCATTTCTCTTTATTATGAATAACTTTATATATAGTATAAAAAATAAAAAATCACAGTGCGGAATAAATATCATTGTGGGCACCATGCAATGCAAATTAACGTTCATACTCCTCCATATAACTTTGTAATGTTGTATATATGTAGAAATTCTAAAATAATTTTTTGGCCACACTTTATTCAAAAGGAATGTTGTATGCAAAATAAACGTGAAGCGAGGGCTTTTTAGATCAATGGGGTACGTGATGTAGCTTGTGTGAATGTGTAGTTGATGTATTTGGCAGGGCCTAGAGAGGGATGTGTGTGTATTACGTATTCGAGAGAGGCATGGATAGAGGGGCCAACGGGGGGCGTGGGAGAGATAGCATGAGAAATGAGAGAGGTCTATAGAGAGAGAAAGAGACAAATATGATGTCACAGGGAGAGATGCCCTTGAGTGTGTATATGCAAGGGGGAGGGGATAGAGGCTCATGGAGAATTTTTTTGTGTGGTGTCTGTGTTGGTATGTGTGGGTGTGAGAAGATAACGAGACCTGGGGGCAGAGGGTGTGTCACTGATACGTCTCCAACGTATCTATAATTTTTGATTGTTCCATCCTATTATATTATCAGTTTTGGATGTTTAATGGGCTTTAATATGCTCTTTTATATTATTTTTGGGACTAACCTATTAACCGAAGGCCCAGTGCCAGTTTCTGTTTTTTTGCCTATTTCAGTGTTTTGCATAAAAGGAATACCAAACGGAATGAAACCTTCGCGAGGATCTTTCTTGGAACAAATGCAATCCAGAATACTTGGAATTGAAGTCTGGAACTCCGCGAGGCGGCCACGAGGCAGGAGGGCGCGCCCAGGGGTTAGGCGCATCCCCCATCATCGTGGGGCCCACGGAGCTCCACCGACGTACTTCTTTCGCCTATATATACTCTTATACCCTAAAAACATCAGGGGGAGCCACGAAACCACTTTTCCACCGCCGCAACCTTTTGTACCCGTGAGATCCCATCTTGGGGCCTTTTCCGGCGATCTGCCGGAGGGGAATCAATCACGGAGGCCTTCTACATCAACACCACAGCCTCTCCGATGAAGCGTGAGTAGTTTACCATAGACCTTCGGGTCCATAGTTATTAGCTAGATGGCTTCTTCTCTCTCTTTGATTCTCAATACAAAGTTCTCCTCGATGTTCTAGGAGATCTATTCGATGTAATACTTTTTTCGGTGTGTTTGCCGAGATCCGATGAATTGTGGATTTATGATCAAGATTATCTATGAATAATATTTGGTTCTTCTCTGAATTCTTATATGCATGATTTGATATCTTTGCAAGTCTCTTCGAATTATCGGTTTAGTTTGGCCTACTAGATTGATCTTTCTTGCAATGGGAGAAGTGCTTAGCTTTGGGTTCAATCTTGCGGTGTCCTTTCCCAGTGACAGTAGGGGCAGCAAGGCATGTATTGTATTGTTGCCATCAAGGATAAAAAGATGGGGTTTATATCATATTGCTTGAGTTTATCCCTCTACATCATGTCATCTTGCTTAATGCGTTACTCTGTTCTTATGAACTTAATACTCTAGATGCATGCTGGATAGCGGTCGATGTGTGGAGTAATAGTAGTAGATGCAGAATCGTTTCGGTCTACTTGACACGGACGTGATGCCTATATTCATGATCATTGCCTAGATATTCTCATAACTATGCGCTTTTCTATCAATTGCTCGACAGTAATTTGTTCACCCACTGTAATACATGCTATCATGAGAGAAGCCACTAGTGAAACCTATGGTCCCCCGGGTCTATTTTACATCATATAAGTTTCCGATCTATAATTCTAGTTTCTTATTTATTTTATTTTGCAATCTTTACTTTCCAATCTATACAACAAAAATACCAAAAATATTTACTTTACTATCTTTATTAGATCTCACTTTTGCGAGTGACCGTGAAGGGATTGACAACCCCTTTATCGCGTTGGTTGCAATGTTTTTAATTGTTTGTGCAAGTACTAGGTGACTTGTGTGTAATCTCCTACTGGATTGATACCTTGGTTCTCAAAAACATAGGGAAATACTTATGCTACTTTGCTGCATCACCCTTTCCTCTTCAAGGGAAAACCAACGCATGCTCAAGAGGTAGCAAGAAGGATTTCTGGCGCTGTTGCCGGGGAGATCTACGCTCCAGTCAAGACATACCAAGTACCCATCATAAACTCTTCTCCCTCGCATTACATTATTGCCATTCGCCTCTCGTTTTCCTCTCCCCCACTTCTAAACGATTTTCAAAAACGCGTCTTCTCCGTTCGCCTCTTTACGCTTGCCTCATGTGTGCTTGTGTGTTGGATTGATTGTTTGTCCGATGGCTCAAGATAATACTAAATTATGCGACTTTCCCAATACCAACAACAATGATTTTATTAGCACTCCGATTGCTCCTATTACCGATGCTGAATCTTGTGAAATTAATGCTGCTTTGTTGAATCTTGTCATGAAAGATCAATTTTCTGGCCTTCCTACTGAAGATGTCGCTACCCATCTAAACAACTTTGTTGATTTGTGTGGTATGCAAAATAAGAAAGATGTGGATAATGATATTGTTAAATTGAAGCTATTTCCGTTTTCGCTTAGAGATTGTGTTAAAACGTGGTTCTCTTCCTTGCCTAAAAATAGAATTGATTCATGGAATAAGTGCAAAGATCCTTTGATCTCTAGGTATTTTCCTCCCGCTAAGATCATCTCTCTTAGGAACGATATTATGAATTTTAAGCAACTTGATCATGATCATGTTGCACAAGCTTGGGAGAGGATGAAATTAATGATACATAATTGCCCTACACATGGTTTGAATTTGTGGATGATTATACAAAACTTTTATGCCGAATTGAATTTTCCTTCTAGAAATCTTTTAGATTCGGCCGCGAGAGGCACTTTTATACAAATTAGGAGAAGGTACTAAACTCCTAGATAATATTATGGTTAATTATTCTCAATGGCACACCGAAAGATCCACTAGTAAAAAAGTTCATGTGATTGAAGAGATTAATGTTTTGAGTGGAAAGATGGATGAACTTATGAAATTGTTTTCTAATAAAAGTGTTTCTTCTGATCCTAATGATATGCCTTTGTCCACTCTGATTGAGAATAATGATGAATCTATGGATGTGAATTTTTTAGGTAGGAACAATTTTGGTAACAACGCGTATAGAGGAAACTTTAATTCTAGGCCATTCCCTAGTAATTCCTCTAATAATTATGGTAATTCCTACAACAACTCTTATGGAAATTTTAATAAGATGCCCTCTGATTTTGAGACTAGTGTTAAAGAATTTATGAGTTCGCAAAAGAATTTCAATGCTTTGGTTGAAGAAAAATTGCTTAAGATTGATGAGTTGGCTAGGAACGTGGATAGAATTTCTCTTGATGTTGATTCTTTGAAACTTAGATCTATTCTACCTAAGCATGATATCAATGAGTCTCTCAAATCCATGAGAATTTCCATTGATGAGTGCAAAGAAAGAACCGCTAGGATGCGTGCTAAAAAAGATTGCTTTGTGAAAGCATGTTCTTCTAGTTTTCATGATAATAACGATGAAGATCTAAAAGTGATTGATGTGACTCTTATTAAATCTTTGTTTGACAATATGAATCTTGATAAAGATGGGACTGGAGATGAGTCAACTTTAGTTAAAAGGCGTCCCAATAATTCGGAGTTTTTAGATCTTGATGCTAAAATTAATAAAAGTGGGATTGAAGAGGTCAAAACTTTACATAGCAATGAACCCACTATTTTGGAATTCAAGGAATTTAATTATGATAATTGCTCTTTGATAGATTGTATTTCCTTGTTGCAATCCGTGTTGAATTCTCCTCATGCTTATAATCGAAATAAAGCTTTCACTAAACATATTGTTGATGCTTTAATGCAACCTTATGAAGAAAAGCTTGAACTAGAAGTTTCTATCCCTAGAAAACTTTATGATGAGTGGGAACCTACTATTAAAATTAAGATTAAATATCATTAATGCTATGCTTTATGTGATTTGGGTGCTAGTGTTTCCACTATCCCAAAAACTTTGTGCGATGTGCTAGGTTTCCGTGAATTTGATGATTGTTCTTTAAATTTGCATCTTGCGGATTCCACCATTAAGAAACCTATGGGGAGGATTAATGATGTTCTTATTGTTTCAAATATAAATTATGTGCCCGTAGATTTCATTGTTCTTGATATGGATTGCAATCCTACATGTCCTATTATTCTTGGTAGACCTTTCCTTAGAACGATTGGTGCAATTATTGACATGAAAGAAGGAAATATTAGATTCCAATTTCTGTTAAGGAAAGGCAAGGAACACTTACCTAGAAATAAAATTAAATTGACTTATGAATCAATTATGAGATCCACTTATGGATTACATACCGAAGATGGCAATACCTAGATCTATTCTTGTCTTTATGCCAAGCTAGGGGAATTAAACGATAGCGCTTGTTGGGAAGCAACCCAATTTTATTTTTGTTCTTTTCTTTTTGTTCCTGTTTAGTAATAAATAATTCATCTAGCTTATGTTTAGATGTGGTTTTATGTTTTAATTAGTGTGTGCCAAGTAGAACCTTTGGGAAGACATGGGTGAAGTCTTTGCAATCTTGCTGTAAAAAATAGAAACTTTTGCACTCACGAGATTAGATGCCATTTTTTACTGGAGAGTGATTTTAGGTTGATTCTTTTTGCAGATGATTAATAGACAAATTCCTCACGTCTAACAATTTATTTCAGAATTGTTTGAGTTCCAGAAGTATTCGTTTGATACAGATTACTACAGACTGTTCTGTTTTGACAGATTCTGTTTTTCGTGTGTTGTTTGCTTATTTTGATGAATCTATGAGTAGTATCGGGGGGTATGAATCATAGAGAAGTTGGAACACATTAATTTTAACACCAATATAAATAAAGAATGAGTTCATTACAGTACCTTAAAGTGGTGGTTTATTTTCTTATACTAATGGAGCTCATGGGATTTTCTGTTTAAGTTTTGTGTTGTGAAGTTTATAAGTTTTGAGTAAAGATTTGATGGATTTTGGAATAAGGAGTGGAAAGAGCCTAAGATTGGGGATGCCCAAGGCACCCCAAGGTAAAATTCAAGGACAACCAAAAGCCTAAGCTTGGGGATGCCCCGGAAGGCATCCCCTCTTTCGTCTTCGTCTATCGGTAACTTTACTTGAGGCTATATTTTTATTCACCAAATGATATGTGTTTTGCTTGGAGAGTCTTGTATTATTTGAGTCTTTGCTTTTTAGTTTACCACAATCATCCTTGTTGTACACACCTTTTGGGAGAGACACGCATGAATCGGAATTTATTAGAATACTCTATGTGCTTCACTTATATATTTTGAGCTAGATAATTTTGCTCTAGTGCTTCACTTATATCTTTTTAGAGCACGGTGGTTGTTTTATTTTATAGAAATTATTGATCTCTCATTCTTCACTTATATTATTTTGAGAGTCGTTTAGAACAGCTGGTAATTTGTTTTTGCTATAAAATTAGTCTTAATATGATGAGCATCCAAGATGGGTATAATCAAAACTATCATATAAAGTGCATTGAATACTATGAGAAGTTTGATTCATTGTGATTGTTTTGAGATATGAAGATGGTGATATTAGAGTCATACTAGTTGAGTAATTGTGAATTTGAAAGATACTTGTGTTAAAGTCTGTGATTCCCGTAGCATGCACATATGGTGAACCGTTATGTGATGAAGTCGGAGCATGATTTATTTATTGATTGTCTTCCTTATGAGTGGCGGTCGGGGACGAGCGATGGTCTTTTCCTACGAATCTATCCCCCTAGGAGCATGCGCGTAGTACTTCGTTTCGATAACTAATAGATTTTTGCAATAAGTATGTGAGTTCTTTATGACTAATGTTGAGTCCATGGATTATACGCACTCTCACCCTTCCACCATTGCTAGCCTCTCTAATACCACGCAACATTCGTCGGTACATTACACCCACCATATACCTTCCTCAAAATAGCCACCATACCTACCTATTATGGCATTTCCATAGCCATTCCGAGATATATTGCCATGCAACTTTCCACCGTTCTGTTTGTTATGACACGCTCCATCATTGTCATATTGCTTTGCATGATCATGTAGTTGACATTGTATTTGTGGCAAAGCCACCATTCATAATGTTTCATACATGTCACTCTTGATTCATTGCACATACCGGTACACCGCCGGAGGCATTCACATAGAGTCATATTTTGTTCTAAGTATTGGGTTGTAATTCTTGAGTTTTAAGTAAATAAAAGTGTGATGATCTTTATTAGAGCATTGTCCCAGTGAGGAAAGGATGATGGAGACTATGATTCCCCCACAAGTCGGGATGAGACTCCGGACAAAAAAAAGATGCCATAAAAAAAAGAAAGGCCCAAACAAAAAATTGAGAGAAAAAGAGAGAAGGGACAATGCTACTATCCTTTTGAAGGAAATATGCCCTAGAGGCAATAATAAAGTTGTTATTTATATTTCCTTATATCATGATAAATGTTTATTATTCATGCTAGAATTGTATTAACCGGAAACTTAGTACTTGTGTGAATACATAGACAAACAGAGTGTCACTAGTATACCTCTACTTGACTAGCTCGTTGAATCAAAGATGGTTAAGTTTCCTAGCCATAGACATGAGTTGTCATTTGATTAACGGGATCACATCATTGGGGAATGATGTGATTGACTTGACCCATCCGTTAGCTTAGCACGATGATCATTTAGTTTGTTGCTATTGCTTTCTTCATGACTTATACATGTTCCTATGACTATGACATTATGCAACTCCCGAATACCGGAGGAACACTTAGTGTGCTATCAAATGTCACAACGTAACTGGGTGATTATAAAGATGCTCTACAGGTGTCTCCGATGGTGTTTGTTGGGTTGGCATAGATTGAGATTAGGATTTGTCACTCCGTGTTTCAGATAGGTATCTCTGGGCCCTCTCGGTAATGCACATCACTATAAGCCTTGCAAGCAATGTGACTGATGAGTTAGTCACGGGATGATACATTACGGAACGAGTAAAGAGACTTGCCGGTTACGAGACTGAACTAGGTATTGAGATACCGACAATCGAATCTCGGGCAAGTAACATACCGATGACAAATGGAACAACATATATTGTTATGCGGTTTTTGATGAGTAGGTAAGAACGGTTCTTGCTCAGCCCGTAGCAGCCACGTAAAACTTGCAACAACAAAGTAGAGGACTTCTAACTTGTTTTTGCAGGGCATGTTGTGATGTGATATGGTCAAGACATGATGCTAAATTTTATTGTATGAGATGATCATGTTTTGTAACAGAGTTATCGGCAACTAGGAGGAGCCATATGGTTGTCGCTTTATTGTATACAATGCAATCGCCCTGTAATTGTTTTTACTTTATCACTAAGCAGTATTGATAGTCATAGAAGCAATAGTTGGCGAGATGACAACGATGCTACGATGGAGATCAAGGTGTCGCGCCGGTGACGATGGTGATCATGACGGTGCTTTGGAGATGGAGATCAAAGGCACAAGATGATGATGGCCATATCATATCACTTATATTGATTGCATGTGATGTTTATCCTTTATGCATCTTATTTTGCTTAGTACGGCGGTAGCATTATGAGATGATCTCTCACTAAATTTCAAGGTACAAGTGTTCTCCCTGAGTATGCACCGTTGCGGAAGTTCGTCGTGCCGAGACACCACGTGATGATCGGGTGTGATAAGCTCTACGTTCACATACAATGGGTGCAAGCCAGTTTTGCACACGCAGAATACTCGGGTTAAACTTGACGAGCCTAGCATATGCAGATATGGCCTCGGAACACTGAGACCGAAAGGTCAAGCGTCAATCATGTAGTAGATATGATCAACATAGTGATGTTCACCATTGAAAACTACTCCATCTCACGTGATGAATGGACATGGTTTAGTTGATTTGGATCACGTGATCACTTAGATGATTAGAGGGATGTCTATCTAAGTGGGAGTTCTAAAGTAATATGATTAATTGAACTTTAATTTATCATGAACTTAGTACCTGATAGTGTTTTGCATGTCTATGTTGTTGTAGATCAATGGCCCGTGCTACTGTTCCTCTGAATTTTAATGCGTTCCTAGAGAAAGCTAAGTTGAAAGATGGTGGTAGCAACTACACGGACTGGGTCCGTAACTTGAGGATTATCCTCATTGCTGCACAGAAGAATTACGTCCTGGAAGCACCGCTAGGTGCAAGACCCGCTGCAGGAGCAATGCCGGACGTTGTGAACGCCTGGCAGAGCAAAGCTGATGACTACTCGATAGTTCAGTGTGCCATGCTTTACGGCTTAGCACCGGGACTTCAACGACGTTTTGAACGTCATGGAGCATATGAGATGTTCCAGGAGTTGAAGTTAATATTTCAAGAAAATGCCCGGATTGAGGGATATGAAGTCTCCAATAAGTTCTATAGCTGCAAAATGGAGGAGAATAGTTCTGCCAGTGAGCATATACTCAAAATGTCTGGGTATCATAATCACATGATTCAGCTGGGAGTTAATCATCCGGTTGATAGTGTCATTGACAGAGTTCTTCAATCACTGCCACCAAGCTACAAAAGCTTCGTGATGAACTATAACATGCAAGGGATGGATAAACGATTCCTGAGTTCTTCGCAATGCTAAAGGCTGCGGAGGTAGAAATCAAGACGAAGCATCAAGTGTTGATGGTCAATAAGACCACCAGTTTCAAGAAAAAGGGTAAAGGGAAGAAGGGGAACTTCAAGAAGAATAGCAAGCAAGTTGTTGCTCAAGTGAAGAAGCCCAAGTCTGGACTTGCCTAAGACTGAGTGCTTCTACTGCAAAGGGACTGGTCACTGGAAGCGGAACCGCCCCAAGTATTTGGCGGATAAGAAGGATGGCAAGGTGAACAAGGGTATATGTGATATACATGTTATTGATGTGTACCTTACTAATGCTCGCAGTAGCACCTGGGTATTTGATACTGGTTCTGTTGCTAATATTTGCAACTCGAAACAGGGGTTACGGATTAACCGAAGATTGGCTAAGGACGAGCTGACGATGCGCGTGGGAAATGGTTCCAAAGTCGATGTGATCGTCGTCGGCATGCTACCTCTACATCTACCTTCGGGATTAGTTTTAGACCTGAATAATTGTTATTTGGTGCCAGCGTTAAGCATGAACATCATATCTGGATCTTGTTTGATGCAAGACGGTTATTCATTTAAATCCGAGAATAATGGTTGTTCTATTTATATGAGTAATATCTTTTATGGTCATGCACCCTTGAAGAGTGGTCTATTTTGTTGAATCTCGATAGTAGTGACACACATATTCATAATATTGAAACCAAAATATGCAGAGTTGATAATGATAGTGCAACTTATTTGTGGCACTGCCGTTTGGGTCATATTGGTGTAAAGCACATGAAGAAACTCCATACTGATGGACTTTTGGAATCACTTGATTATGAATCACTTGGTACTTATGAACCATGCCTCATGGGCAAGATGACTAAAACTCCGTTCTCCGGAACAATGGAGCGAGCAACAAATTTTTTGGAAATCATACATACTGATGTATGTGGTCCGATGAATACTGAGGCTCGCGGCGGGTATCATTATTTTCTGACCTTCACAGATGATTTGAGCAGATATGGGTATATCTACTTGGTGAAACATAAGTCTGAAACATTTGAAAAGTTCAAAGAATTTCAGAGTGAAGTGGAAAATCATCGTAACAAGAAAATAAAGTTTCTATGATCTGATCGTGGAGGAGAATATTTGAGTTATGAGTTTGGTCTTCATTTGAAACAATGCGGAATAGTTTCACAACTCACGCCACCCGGAACACCACATCGTAATGGTGTGTCCGAACGTCGTAATTGTACTTTATTAGATATGGTGCGATCTATGATGTCTCTTACTGATTTACCGCTATCATTTTGGGGTTATGCTTTAGAGACAACTGCATTCACGTTAAATAGGGCACCATCTAAATCCGTTGAGACGACACCTTATGAACTGTGGTTTGGCAAGAAACCCAAGTTTTCGTTTCTTAAAGTTTGGGGCTGCGATGCTTATGTGAAAAAGCTTCAACCTGATAAGTTCGAACCCAAATCGGAGAAATGTGTCTTCATAGGATACCCAAAGCAGACTGTTGGGTACACCTTCTATCACAGATCCGAAGGCAAGACATTCATTGCTAAGAATGGATCCTTTCTAGAGAAGGAGTTTCTCTCAAAAGAAGTGAGTGGGAGGAAAGTAGAACTTTATGAGGTAACTGTGCCTACTCCCTTTTTGGAAAGTAGTTCATCACATAAATTAGTTCCTGTGACTACTACACCAATTAGTGAGGAAGCTAATGATGATGATCATGTAACTTCAGATCAAGTTACTACTGAACCTTGTAGGTCAAACAGAGTAAGATCCGCACAAAAGTGGTACGGTAGTCCGGTTCTGGAGGTCATGTTACTTGACCATGACGAACCTACGAACTATGATGAAGCGATGATGAGCCCAGATTCCACGAAATGGCTTGAGGCCATGAAATCTGAGAAGGGATCCATGTATGAGAACAAAGTGTGGACTTTGGTTAACTTGCCCGATGATCGGCAAGCCATCGAGAATAAGTGTATCTTCAAGAAGAAGACTGACGCTGATGGTAATGTTACTGTCTACAAAGCTTGACTTGTTGCGAAAGGTTTTCGACAAGTTCAAGGAGTTGACTACGATGAGACCTTCTCACCCGTAGTGATGCTTAAGTCCGTCCGAATCATGTTAGCAATTGCTGCATTTTATGATTATGAAATTTGGCAAATGGATGTAAAGACTGCTTTCCTGAATGGATTTCTGGAAGAAGAGTTGTATATGATGCAACCCGAAGGCTTTATCAATCCCAAGGATGCTAACAAAGTGTGCAAGCTCCAGCGACCCATCTATGGACTGGTGCAAGCATCTCAGAGTTGGAATAAACGTTTTGATAGTGTGATCAAAGCATATGGTTTTATACAGACTTTTGGAGAAGCCTGTATTTACAAGAAAGTGAGTGAGAGCTCTGTAGCATTTCTAATATTATATGCGGATGACATATTGTTGATTGGAAATGATATAGAATTTCTGGATAGCATAAAAGGATACTTGAATCAGAGTTTTTCAATGAAAGACCTCGGTGAAGCTTCTTATATATTGGGCATCAAAATCTATAGAGATAGATCAAGACGCTGGATTGGACTTTCACAAAGCACATACCTTGACAAAGTTTTGAAGAAGTTCAAAATTGATCAAGCAAAGAAAGGGTTCTTGCCTGTGTTACAAGGTGTGAAGTTGAGTCAGACTCAATGCCCGACCACTGCAGAAGATAGAGAGAAAATGAACGTTATTCCATATGCTTCAGCCATAGGTTCTATCATGTATGCAATGCTGTGTACCAGACCTGATGTGTGCCTTGCTATTAGTTTAGCAAGGAGGTACCAAAGTAATCCAGGAGTGGATCATTGGACAGCGGTCAAGAACATTCTGAAATACCTAAAAAGGACTAAGGATATGTTTCTCATTTATGGAGGTGACAAAGAGCTCGTCGTAAATGGTTACATCGATGCAAGCTTTGACACTGATCCGGATGACTCTAAGTCACAAACCGGATACGTATTTATATTGAACGGTGGAGCTGTAAGTTGGTGTAGTTCTAAGCAAAGCGGCGTGGCGGGATCTACGTCTGAAGCGGAGTACATAGCTGCTTCAGAAGCAGCAAATGAAGGAGTCTGGATGAAGGAGTTCATATCCGATCTAGGTGTCATATCTAGTGCATCGGGTCCAATGAAAATCTTTTGTGACAACACTGGTGCAATTGCCTTGGCAAAGGAATCCAGATTTCACAAAAGAACCAAGCACATCAAGAGACGCTTCAATTCCATCCGCGATCAAGTCAAGGAGGGAGACATAGAAATTTGCAAGATACATACAGATCTGAATGTTGCAGACCCATTGACTATGCCTCTCTCACGAGCAAAACATGATCAGCACCAAGACTCCATGGGTGTTAGAATGATTACTGTGAAATCTAGATTATTGACTCCAGTGCAAGTGGGAGACTGAAGGAAATATGCCCTAGAGGCAATAATAAAGTTGTTATTTATATTTCCTTATATCATGATAAATGTTTATTATTAATGCTAGAATTGTATTAACCGGAAACTTAGTACTTGTGTGAATACATAGACAAACAGAGTGTCACTAGTATGCCTCTACTTGACTAGCTCGTTGAATCAAAGATGGTTAAGTTTCCTAGCCATAGACATGAGTTGTCATTTGATTGACGGGATCACATCATTGGAGAATGATGTGATTGACTTGACCCATCCGTTAGCTTAGCCCGACGATCATTTAGTTTGTTGCTATTGCTTTCTTCATGACTTATACATGTTCCTATGACTATGAGATTATGCAACTCCCGAATACCGGAGGAACACTTTGTGTGCTATCAAACGTCACAACGTAACTGGGTGATTATAAAGATGCTCTACAGGTGTCTCTGATGGTGTTTGTTGAGTTGGCATAGATCGAGATTAGAATTTGTCACTCCGATTGTCGGAGAGGTATCTCTGGGCCCTCTCTGTAATGCACATCACTATAAGCCTTGCAAGCAATGTGACTAATGAGTTAGTTGCGGGATGATGCATTACGGAATGAGTAAAGAGACTTGCCGGTAACGAGATTGAACTAGGTATTGAGATACCGACGATCGAATCTCGGGCAAGTAACATACCGATGACAAAGGGAACAACGTATGTTGTTATGCGGTTTGACTAATAAAGATCTTCGTAGAATATGTAGGAACCAATATGAGCATCCAGGTTCCGCTATTGGTTATTGACCGGAGACGAGTCTCGGTCATGTCTACATAGTTCTCGAACCCGGAGGGTCCACACGCTTAACGTTCGGTGACGATCGGTATTATGAGTTTATGTGTTTTGATGTACCGAAGGTTGTCGGAGTCCCGGATGAGGTCACGGACATGACGAGGAGTCTCGAAATGGTCGAGACATGAAGATCGATATATTGGAATGCTATGTTTGGACATCAGAAGGGTTCCGGGTGAGTTCGCACATTTACCGGAGTACCGGGGGGTTACCGGAACCCCACGGGGAGTACATGGGCCTTAGTGGGAGAGAGGAGGAGGCGGCCAAGGTGGGGGAGGCCCCTCCCAAGCCCAATCCGAATTGGGAAGGGGGCCGGCCCCCCTTTCCTTCTCCCTCTCTCCTCCTTCCTTCCTCTCCTACTCCAACTAGGGAAAGGGGGAATCCTACTCCCGGTGGGAGTAGGACTCCCCCTAGGGCGCGCCATAGAGAGGGTCGGCCCTCCCCTCCTCCACTCCTTTATATACAGGCGAGGGGGCACCTCATAGACACACAAGTTGATTGTTTAGCCGTGAGCGGTGCCTGAGGGAGTCCTGGACTAAGGGGTCCTCGGGCGTCCGACCTGTTATCCATGGGCCGGACTGATGGGCTGTGAAGACATGAAGACCGAAGACTGTACCCGTGTCCGGATAGGACTCTCCTTGGCGTGGAAGGCAAGCTTGGCGATCAACTATGAAGATTCCTTCTTATGTAACCGACTCTATGTAACCCTAGATCGCTTCGGTGTCTATATAAACCGGAGGGCGTAGTCCGGATAGGATATACTCATTACCATAGTCATACATGCTAGACTTCTAGGGTTTAGCCATTACGATCTCGAGGTAGATCAACTCTTGTAATACTCATATTCATCAAGATCAATCAAGCAGGAAGTAGGGTTTTAGCTCCATAGAGAGGGCCCGAACCTGGGTAAACATCGTGTCCCCTGTCTCATGTTACCATCGATCCTAGACGCACAGTTCGGGACCCCCTACCCGAGATCCGCCGGTTTTGACACCAACATTGGTGCTTTCATTGAGAGTTCCACTATGTCGTCGACGAAAGGTTCGATGGCCCCTTCGATCGTCTATAGTGACGCTGTCCAAGGAGAAACCTTTCTCTCCGGACAGATTTTCATATTCGGCGGCTTCGTACTGCGGGCCAACTCGCTTGGACATCTGGAGCAGATCGATAGCTACGCCCCTGGCTACCAGGTCAGATTTGGAAGCTTGAACTACGTTGCGGATATCCGTGGAGACTTGATCTTCAAGGGATTCGAGACCGCGACGATCGCTCCCCCTCGCTCCGATGAACATGACCTAAATCTGTCATCGGATCGCATCCAGGAGATGGTCCCCGTTGCTGCAACGGCCCTAGAACCGGAGCAGATTGTGCCATCCGAGGCCATAGAGTCCGCGGCGTTGGAGCCGCACGCAGACTCGACACCCTGTAATGATTGCGTCAACGGGACTCCGGACTCATCTCGGGCTATAAGTTCCGGACCATGTACGCCTGCGGACGCCGAGCTAGATCGGTTATCGATTTTCGACTTCAGTGCCGCAGACATCTTCCAGCACTCACCTTTGGGGGACGTGCTAAACTCCTTAAAGAATTTGTCCTTCGAGAAGGACTCATAGCCGAGCTATGTTCGGTTTGAGCTAGAGGCTAACGATCGAGAATTTTGCTTCCCACCCGCCACCCACTTCATAGCCACTGTCGATGACTTAACCGACGTGCTTGATTATGGCTCCGAAGACATCGACGGTATGGACGACGATGCCAACAAGGAGCAAGGCCAAGACCCGCCATTCACTGGACATTGGATGGCCACCTCTTCGTACGATGTGTACATGGTTGACACGCCTAAAAAAGCTAGCGACGATGACAAAGAAAATTCAGTTGCGGATAAACCTTCTGAGACACAGCCCAAGCGTCGGCGCCCTAAACGCCGTTCTAAGCCTCATCGCTCAAAAGATGGCAACACTGGCACCGGAGAAAATAGTACTTCGGGCGACGCCGAAAACAATGATGACCTTGTTGGAGTAGAATCCGAACAGGAGGAACAAGACAACGGGCAAGTTAACCCTGATATACAGGCCATGCCCAATGACCCGGACGACGATAGTTATCGTCCAGTCTCTGAGGATGAGGAGAGCCTCGGCAGCGAGGATTTCATCGTGCCTGAGGCACCCCTCGAGCAGGAGCGCTTCAAGCACCAGCTAATAGCTACTGCTAGAATCCTGAAGAAAAGCAGCAGCAGCTCCAAGCCGACCAAGACCTACTCATTGACAGATGGACCGATGTCCTGGCAGCCGAAGAATACGGCCCCAAGCGCCCAGTCAAAAGTTACCCGAAGCGCGGACTACTACCTCAGTTCGATGAGGAGGCACCAGATCCCGTACCTCCCTCGCGCAATGCGGAACGACCACCACGTGGTCGGGATAGTGCGGCGGACCAACCACCCCGCGGTCGGGATAAAACGGCAACTCAGGCCGAACAACAGCCCGCCCCACTGCCCCGCAAAAACAGAGACAAAACAGCTCGGGACTATAAATATGACCTTCGGCAGGAACTGGACAGTAGAGCAGGACACACCAGATCAATCTACAGATCGCGAGGACGCTTCCCGACTCGGGATGACGGCTACCTATTCGAACGCGACAAACCTAGTCACGCCAGGGCCGATAACCGCAGACGGACTCCATCAGAGGTGCGCCGCGACGTGGCCCGATATAGAGGCACCGCACACCCTCTCTGCTTCATAGATGACGTACTGGATCACGAATTCCCCGAGGGGTTCAAGCCCAACAACATTGAATCATACGACGGAACAACCGATCCCGCAGTGTGGATCGAAGATTTTATTCTCCACATCCATGTGGCTCGAGGAGATGACCTCCACGCCATCAAATACCTCCCACTAAAATTAAAAGGGCCAGCTAGACACTGGTTAAATAGCCTGCCTGAAAATTCCATCGGCAGCTGGGAGGACTTGGAAGAAGCTTTTCTTGACAACTTCCAAGGTACTTATGTCCGGCCACCAGATGTCGATGACTTAAGTCATATAGTCCAACAACCTGGAGAATCAGCCAGAAAATTCTGGACTAGGTTCCTAACCAAAAAGAACCAGATCGTTGACTGTCCGGATGCCGAATCCCTAGCAGCCTTCAAACACAGCATCCATGACGAATGGATCGCCCGCCACCTCGGCCAAGAAAAGCCGAAATCCATGGCAGCCCTCACAGCACTCATGACCCGCTTTTGCGCGGGTGAGGACAGCTGGCTGGCTCGTAGCAAAAACACAGCCAGCGAGGTAGGCCCCTCCGAGGCCAAGAACAGCACCGGCAAGCTCCAGCGCAATAGACACAAACGCCGAAGCAATGGCGACAACACCGATGACACCATAGTTAACGCCGGATTCAGCGGCTCCAAGTCCGGACAACGGAAGAAGCCCTACAAAAGGAACAATGAGGAACCATCCAGCTTGGACCGCATACTCGATCGTCCGTGCCAGATACATGGCACCCCAGAAAAACAAGCGAATCATACCAACAGAGATTGTTGGGTTTTCAAACAGGCTGGCAAGTTAAATGTCGAGAGCAAAGAAAAGGGATCACAAAGTGAGGACGAGGACGAAGAGACCCGGCAGCCGAACACTGGGGGGCAAAAGAAATTTCCCCCTCAAGTCAAAAACGGTGAACATGATATACACTACACACATCCCCAAAAGGGAGCGCAAGCGAGCACTCAGGGACGTCTACGCAGTAGAGCCAATCGCCCCAAAATTCAATCCTTGGTCGTCATTCCCGATCACCTTCGATCGTCGAGATCATCCAACTAGTATCCGCCATGGCGGTTCGGCCGCACTGGTCCTCGACCCAATCATCGACGGATTTCACCTAACACGAGTCCCAATGGACGGTGGTAGCAGCCTCAACCTGCTCTATCAGGATAAAGTGCGTAAAATGGGCATTAATCCCTCACGAATCAAGCCCACAAAGACCACCTTTAAAGGAGTCATACCAGGCGTAGAGGCCCGTTGTACGGGCTCAATCACGCTGGAAGTAGTCTTCGGTTCTCCGGACAACTTCCGAAGCGAAGAGTTAATCTTCGATATCGTCCCCATTTGGGTTGGTAAGGTAAACTAGATAGCTATATGAGTGAAACAAAACAGCTGTGTGACACCCAAAATTTTATTTGGATTTTTCAAAAAATTTACTTGACTTGAGGGAGGAGATATAAATTTTCCTTCAAAAGAACCCTTCCTCTCAAGATATTTTTCTTATTGGCAAGAGTTTTTATTTGGATTCACCCAAGACATGATTTTGGTCTTGGAGGTTCTTTCTTTTTATTTGGACTCAAACCAAAATACTTCTCTCTTGGAAAAATGTCTTTTGGCAATTCCTTTGAAAAGCCCTATAGCTTTTGGAATGATCTTTTTCCACTTTCAACAAATCTCTCTTGCCATGACCTATGTGCAAATCCTCTTCCACAAACCTTTCCCCACCTTTGGATCATGATGTACCTCAACTACAGCAAGTTGAACCTCTCCATATATTTATTTTCCATTTATCTCTCATCAAAAACAATTTATGCCTTTTATCTTGATCCTTGGAGGTTTTCAAAGGAGCTACCCTTTTTTCTTTGAGTTTTGTCTCCAAACCAATTTCCCTAGCTAGTCCTTTGAACCCTCAACCAAGATCCATGAAGATCCACTGGTCTCCAGTTCAAATTTTTCAAACTATACTTGCTGCAAGTTTGGACCAGATTTGCCAAATTTGATGAAATTCATTCAAATCCTTCTCCTAAAATTCTGAGAAAATCAGGTAACCTCTGGGTGCATTGAGAGGTCACCTCACCAAGTCCCAGCTCCAGGAAAAAATTTCTTCCTACCAAATCATTTCATCGAACACCTGCTGGACACTGTTTCTCTAAGGTTCAGTCAAGTTCAGTTAACAGTGTCTGAACTACTGTCGTTTCTTCAGTGTCCGTAGTCGATCTCACCAGTGCCCCGGCGTCGCCATGTTCCCTGTCCCCTCCCCCTTGTCCTCTGCATCGCACAAGCACCTGGATGCTCGCGGGCGTCGGCGACGAGCAGGAGGAGGTGCGCCGCCCCGTGACCGACGCCAGCGGCGGCTTTGCGGCCGCCAGAGAGAGGCGCAGCGCAGACGGCGCCGTCCAGCGCCGCCAAAGCCACCGGAGGCCGCCGCGTGGTCTTCCACTCCCCCGTGCGCGCTGCCACCCTCGTCGTGAACCGCTAGGCGCGGAGCGCGCTCTCTGCCGCCGCCGTGCCAGTACGGCGACCCCGACGAAGACCGACGCCATTACGCCATGCCCGACCGAGTTTAGTAGTGGAACGGGACCAGTAACTCTCACTGGTGCTGCCTGGCCACCTAAACCCTCGGCCAAGCCACTGCCTCGCCGTAATCGCTCGCCGGAGATTCTCCATTCACGGCCACCCCCTCGAGCCGCCTACAAATAGAGGCCCGAGCTCCAGCTAGTACCCACACCACCTCTGCACTCCACCAAGACCCCGCCTAGCCACTGGAAGAGCCCCGAGGGAGTCTCCTTCCTCAACTCCGGCCGCCGCGACCCGCTACGGGATCCAGCTCGATTCGCTCCCGTGCGTGCACCTCTGCCTCCCATCTCTTGCCAGTAGCTCTCTAGTGCATCCCTCCTTCTGACCCGCGCTTCAATTCGAAGTTTTCAGCACACCACCGGAGTTCCCCACCATCGCCCGAGCCGCCGTCCGCCGGAGAAAGTGTCGTCGTTGACGTGGTGCTCTCCGACGCCCAAGTCCACCACCCACCGACGCGGAAGGACACGCTGATACTCTTGGTACACTCCGATCTCCCTGACTCGCAGTGGTTCGACGCCGGCGACCACCGCAGCCTTCGGGCGCCGGCGAGGTTTTTCAAACCTGACATGTGGACCCCCCACGTCAGCCTCTCTTCTTTCACCCCCGAAGCGTTTTCAGTTGGCGCCTTCGGGCAGAGTACGTTTTCTCTGTGGGCTGGCGCGTTTCTATTCGAACCATTTTCTGTTTTCTCAGTTAAGCCCCTCGAACTTTTCTGTTTCATTACAGATGAGTCCCTGGACAGAAACCCTTATAACTTTTTAATAAAAAGTGATTCTTGAGTGATTCTTTTTCTGACAGTCTTATAATTTTGTCTAGTTTTTTATGGGATTTATTTGAAAAAAATTGGAACAACTTTTATGCACGCGTTGGTTTTCACGTTAGTATGCATTTTTCGCTATACCGTAGGTTCCGGGAGAGGTGACGGAGCCGCGAACTTCGCCGAGCTAGACTCCGACTTCTCCGAACCAGGCAAGCATGTTTGAACCTTTGATATGATAGGTGTTTTGCATGTTTGCGTGAAAGGTTGTGCATGGCATATGAGTATCGGTGAGTATCTCGTTGCATGTGAGGCAACTACCCGTGTGTTCCAAAGTTACTGTGATCTCTGATGAGAGATGGCCTAGTCATGTGGTGACATGAAGGGCAGTAAGGTGGTACTGTTGTAGCATGCCAGCCTTACGTCATCCGATTAATTCCGACGTTAACGTGGACGGAGTCACGTTATCGTTCTTCCCCCTTCCGTGCTACCACATGTTTTCTGCCAGAATGCGGTTTAGTAAGTTGGTAACCTCTTTCCGTGTACACACCAAACAGAGGGGCCGGGATGAGGGTTCCATGGCCCTGGATTAAAGCCAGTCATCCGGTCAGGGGGCATGGGTGTTTCCGGTTGGGACCGAGAGGGGGGCACCCCTTAGAGCGCGCGTATAGAAATTTGATCCCATGCTACGCGAGGTTGTAGCCTCCCCGTCTCAAGGTTTTTCTTGAACGTTGCCGAGGGTGATTCCTGGCTTCGGAATGTTGAATGGGTGTGTACTGGTTAGACGTGTTTCTTCCAAAACACCGTAAACGGAACTAGTCCCCGTGACTACTGAAATCCGTTGGCTGTGGTTAAAGTACAAACTCTGCAGAGTCAAATCCTTCCGAGTCATCGTATCCATGGTCAAGTAACGTGATCAGCGTATCCATGTCTATGTCATAACCTCGTGGTATATTCTTCTTTCCGGTAAGCGAGCGTGAGTAGTAAACTTGGCTGAACGTTATTCCTGTGGATGGACTAACCCTGTTGTTTATCTCATGCCTGATTATTCTCTTGATATGATTTAAAATTCATGAGCTACTAAGTTATGAATGTAAGCCCTTTATGTGATGTCGCTCAGACGTCCGACTGTGGCATGTTTGTCTTTTACTTTCAATATAAGCCCTTTATGTGATGTCGCTCAGACGTCCGACTGTGGCATGTTTGTCTTTTACTTTCAATATAAGCCCTTTATGTGATGTCGCTCAGACGTCCGACTGTGGCACGCACTGCCTTT
Organism: Triticum aestivum; assembly: GCF_018294505.1. Lineage (NCBI taxonomy): Eukaryota > Viridiplantae > Streptophyta > Magnoliopsida > Poales > Poaceae > Triticum > Triticum aestivum. The sequence continues at coordinate 518,083,066 of NC_057799.1, read as the reverse complement.
TATTTTCTATTATAAGCCCTTTATGTGGTGTCGCCTTGATGCCCGACTGCGGCATTGTTATTCTTGCATTTTCCTCTCGAGGAGTCATTCAGACCCTCGTTTGGCACCCAGTATATTATTTTGGGATTTCGGGAGGACTACCGCCCGACTTCTCTTTTATTTTCCCGTGCAGTATTATCTCTATGTCTGAGTGCACTTGTTAACCTGTTCATATGCATCATGTCTACATTTGTTATATCTTATGTCCGAACTGTCTTGCGAGTACTTTCATAGTACTCACCTGGCTTGTTGATTTGGCCAGATGTTGACGAAGGCGATCTCATGGATGAAGAGTTTGATAGTGAGTCCGACGCCTAGAGGAATCCCAGTCAGTCCCGTGCGATCCTGGATATTGGTCACTTGTATTATATACGCTTCCGCCACCCGCAATAAATCTCCTCGAGCTTCACTCCGACGCTCGAAGAGCTGTAGTTTTCAGGAGTCATATCACCCACTTCGCTGTGATATTTCCACCACCGTTGTTATCGTGAGTTAGTAGTTATGCCACCCTATCCGCCGTTATGTTCTATCGGCGTACATGTAATAAATTGTTGAGCAGTCTCCGCTCAACCTTGTATTATATTCAGTACTCCTGGTATTTTTCTTCTGTGACCAAGATATTGTCTACCAGTGAGAAGGAGTTCTTCTTTAATGGTCCGTAAAAGGGATTGGTCTCTCAATAAATATTTTATTGAAAAACCGGTCGTGACAAGCTTGGTATCAGAGCCAGGCTGACTGTAGGAAGCCACTAGGTGCGATCGCTAATCGGTTATTAGCGTCTTTTGTGCTTTTTCAGCATTTTGCAATTGTAGCTATTTTCTGTTGGTCATCATAAATTTATGACTTGACTACTCAGAATTTTTGCCTACTTTTGTAGATGGCTGGCAGCAACTGTGAGACTCGAGTGTTCACTAACGTGCCCGAGGGGTTTGTCAAACTCCTCGTCTCCATCACCAAGCTCGCGATCGGGCCAGCGACTCGTCCGGAGTTCACGCTTTATCAGCACAAGCTCAGCGACGACGTGTCTATGCACCAAGCCGTGGTGCAATTCAAGGGAGGACGTTCTGCGTCTCGCCACTTCCGTTTTGTGGGAAGGGCCATGCCTACGGAGAGGCATGCCATGCAGATGGCTGCCCGTGAGGCGATAGCTCGCCTTCGGGACATTCTTCCTATGATGAAGACTCGTCGCTACCGCTACCTCCCATGCCATGTGCCATACACTTGTCACTATGCATTCGCCTGCCATAGGGGAGAGCGAGATGAAGCCATCGAGATGGTTGTGGAGTATCTCAAGGCTCTGGAGGAGTCTTTCGACAACCTCGTGGACGATCTTGTGGCTGCCCGGATGGACTTAGTTCGGGGCGGTCCTGCCTGCAGGAAGGAGCTTCTTCACACGGCACCGCCTCTGACATTCGTCTCGTCTTCAGCATCTTATGCACCGGCCATTTTGGCCACTGCTCGCCGTCTGCCTACCACTGAGGAGTTCGACCGAGTCATCGCTCCTACTCCAGTCAGAGCTGCACCGCCTGCCACACCCGCACTACCGCCTGTCGCACCCGCGCCATCACCGCAGCGCAGTGCTACGCGCCAGGAGCCTGCTAGAGAGGAGGTGGAGGTTGAATCTCCTGCACCGCTGAGTCTTGCCCTCGGCAAGGGAAAGGACATCGTCACCATCTCCGACTGAGAGCGCCGAGTAGCCGCGCGTTATGTCTGCTTGTATGATGTGTTTTATCTGTACGCTAGTTTGTATTAGTGTGTTCGCTGCTTTCCGGAGGAGTGTGCTAGTCTAAATAACATGTCAGGATGGTGTACGCACATCCTGAGTGCTGTATCGTGTGTTTGCTTTTCGCATGTAAGATTTGTGTTAAGCGTTTCTTCTCCGTGCGAAATTGTTTATGTTTTTTTTTCGAAAAATCTTGAGGTCTTTTAAATTTTTGCCTTTGCAAAATTTCCCAAGTGCCACATAGTTCTTCTCATGAGTTTTGCAAAATAATACCCCCAGACTGGAAAAATGTCTCGCCCGTGGACTCGCTCCATGCCCAATCAGCCAGAAGGAGTTTATGGGACACAGACTAGCAACAACTTCACTCAGGGACAGTCCAGTCAACAGGACAGCGAAGCAGCCTTGTCTCAGGTATGCCGTCTCTTCGAACAAAGCCAGCAACAGCACCAAGAGATGATGACCCACGTCATCAATATGGGAAACCACCGTGAGCCGTACCAGCCACACACCAAGTTATCTGAATTACAGAAGACTCGCCTTCAACGTTTGCTCACACCGATAGGCTGCTAGAAGCCGATGATTGGCTTCGTGACATCGAAAGGAAGCTGATTATTGCTCAGTGTTCAGATCATGAGAAGGTGCTTTATGCACCACACTACCTTACTGGAGCAGCTGCAGCATGGTGGGAAAACTTCCTACACATGCATCCCAGTGAACACAACATCACCTGGGAAGAGTTCAAGGAAGGCTTTCGTGGGGCACACATCCCCAGGAGCATCATAAAAATCAAGAAGAGAGAATTTGACGACCTCAAGCAAAGAGGCATGTCAGTGACAGAATACAACAGTCAGTTTACCCAGCTATCTCTCTATGCCTACGACGAGCATATGACAGAGAACAAGAAGATGGAAAAATTCCTGGACGGCCTGGCACCGGCACAAAGATGCCAACTGGTTGTACACACTTTCCTAGATTTTAAAACTCTGGTTGACAAGGCCATTACCTTGGAGAATGAGCGCCGTAGTCTGGAAGATATCCGTAAGCGAAAGAGGGACAAGACGACTCTTGCTCGCAACAACCGAAGCAAGACTGAGGTTCCAAGGACAGAAGCAAGGAAATCCACGACTACTGATCTAAGGCCCGTCAGACAGTTTCATGCCAGGGACAAGGAGTTCACGTACCGTCCAGGGGTCACATGCTATGCTTGTGGTGAAGAAGGGCACTATGCTAAACAGTGCCCAAAGCCAAGGAACTCGGCCCCCAAGCCAAACAATGGTGGGAATAATCCAGCCCCCAAGCGCAACAATTTCAATCCCAACAACAACCACAGGAAGGGTTACCTGAACCATGTGACCAGGGAAGAGGCGCAGAATGCCCCAGACATCGTGCTCGGTACGTTCCCTGTCAACACAGTACCTGCCATGGTTTTGTTTGATTCTGGAGCTTCCCATTCGTTCGTTTCGAAGAACTTTGTTTTGCAACATGGTTTTCCGATACTTCCCTTGGAAAAGTCTATGGTCATCAAGTCCCCCGGAAATAAGCAGATCGCTCAGAGTTACTGCCAAGGAGTGATCATTGAGTTCGAAGGACTACAGTTCCAAGCTAATCTCATCGTGTTGGAAAATAAAGGACTGGATGTCATCTTAGGGATGGACTGGTTGACCACCAACAAAGGATTTATTGACTGTTTCAATCGGACCGTGATTCTCACTCACCATCACGGCAAGACAATAAAGGTTACAGCTCAAGAAAGACCACGGTCACGGCAACCAAAGCTGAACAAAGTGGACATTTCAGAACTGAGAAAAGTTCCAGTGGTATGCGAGTTTCCTGACGTATTTCCTGAAGAACTACCAGGCATGCCACCAGACCGAGAGATAGAGTTCAGCATTGAACTAGCACCTGGCACCGCTCCCATCTATAAGAAGCCTTATAGAATGGCACCCTCAGAATTGGTAGAATTGAAGAAGCAGATAAAGGAATTACTGGACAAAGGTTTTATTCGAGCCAGCTCCTCACCTTGGGGTTCGCCAGTATTATTCGCCAAGAAAAAGGATGGGACACTAAGATTGTGTATAGACTATCGAGCTCTCAATATGGTCACCATCAAAAACAAATATCCGATGCCACGGATAAATGATTTGTTTGACCAGCTCGCGCAAGCCAAGGTGTTCTCAAAAATTGATTTGAGATCGGGATATCATCAATTGAAAGTACGGACAGAAGATATCCCTAAAACAGCATTCACCTCCAGATACGGATTATATGAGTTCACAGTGATGCCTTTTGGACTAACGAACGCCCCCGCCTATTTTGTCCACCTCATGAACAAAGTGTTTATGAAATTCATGGACAAATTTGTTGTGGTGTTCATTGACGATATTCTGGTTTACTCAAGGACACCGGAAGAGCACGCTGAGCATCTCAGAATTGTTTTGGGAGAATTAAGGAAACATCAGTTGTACGCCAAATTTAGCAAGTGTGAGTTTTGGCTAAGGCAAGTTGGTTTCCTAGGCCACATATTAAACCAAGAAGGCGTGGCCGTAGACCCAGAAAAAGTCAAAGCCATACTTGACTGGAAGCCACCCGCCAACGTGACAGATGTGCGGAGTTTCCTTGGAATGGCCGGATATTACAGAAGATTTATTGAAGGATTCTCCACTGTGGCAAAACCAATGACCAGTTGCTCAAGAAAGACAAGAAATTTGTATGGACGGAAGCATGCGAGAGAAGCTTCCAAGAGCTTAAGAAGAAGCTAACAACCGCACCGGTCTTAACCGTGCCAGACATACACAAGAGTTTTGAAGTATATTGTGACGCATCCCGGAAAGGCCTCGGATGTGTGCTGATGCAGGATGGCAAAGTTGTCGCGTATGCCTCCAGGCAACTGCGGAAACATGAGGAAAATTACCCAACACATGACTTGGAGCTAGCAGCAGTCATTCATGCACTCAAGGAGTGGAGACACTTTCTGTTGGGAAATCGTTGTGAAATATATACGGACCATAAGAGCCTTAAATATATTTTCACGCAACCAGAGCTAAACTTACGCCAACGACGCTGGTTGGAATTGGTCAAGGACTATGATGTCGGTATTCACTATCATCCAGGGAAAGAAAATGTAGTGGAAGATGCCCTTAGTCGGAACCCCAGCCCAGACAACGACGATCCACAAAACTTGAGGCCTGAGTTTCAGCAGGAGTTCGCTAGACTCAACATGGTGTTAGTCTCTAAGGGCACCGTATCGAATCTGGAGATACATCCCACCCTCGTGGAACAAATCAAGAAGGCTCAGCAAGGGCACCCCAGCATCGAAGGAATAAAGAGGAAAATGAGCCTTGGCAAGGCTTCAGAGTTCGTCACAGACAGCGAAGGAATATTATGGTACGGGGACAGACTTTGCGTCCCGAACATTGAGGAACTCAAGCAACAAATCCTAACCGAGAGCCACACCGCTCCATATTCAATCCACCCTGGAGGAACCAAAATGTACAAAGACATTCAGGAAAGATTTTGGTGGTACGGTATGAAAAGAGATATAGCCGCATTTATTGCTTGTTGCGATTCATGTCAGCGCATCAAGGCCGAACATCAAAAGCCAGCAGGGCTACTCCAGCCAAACAGGATACCTGAGTGGAAATGGGATGAGATTGGAATGGACTTCATCATCGGACTACCTCGATCGCAATGCGGTAATGACGCCATATGGGTCATTACAGACCGACTAACCAAGGTTGCTCACTTCATTCCCGTGAAGACTACCTACTCCACACAAAGGCTGGCCAAGCTTTATCTCTCCCGTATAGTTTGTTTGCACGGAGTCCCAAAGACTATAATATCCGACCGAGGCACTCAATTTGTCTCTAAATTTTGGGATCACCTGCAACAAGCTCTGGGCACGCAACTAGCTTTCAGTACAGCGTACCACCCTCAGACTGATGGACAAACGGAACGTGTGAACCAAATCCTAGAGGACATGCTGAGAGCCTGTGTACTCACCTATGGATCCAGTTGGGAAGAGAGTTTGCCGTATGCCGAGTTTGCTTACAACAACAGTTACCAAGCCAGCTTACAAATGGCACCCTTTGAAGCATTGTACGGACGGAGGTGTCGTACCCCACTGAATTGGTCAGAAACAGGTGACAGTCGTATCTTCGGCCCAGACATGCTCAAGGAGGCCGAGTCGAAAGTTAAGCAGATCAGGGACAGACTCAAGACAGCACAAAGCCGGCAGAAGAGCTATTATGATCAAAAACATCGTGAGGTCAGCTTTGAACCCGGTGATTCCGTATACCTACGGGTGTCTCCTATGAGGGGCCTGCAACAGTTCAAAATTAAGGGGAAGCTAGCCCCGAGATTTATTGGACCATTCTGCATAGTTGCACGAAGAGGCACAGTAGCCTACCAACTAGACCTACCCAAGGAGCTGTCAGACGTCCATGACGTATTCCACGTCTCGCAATTGAGAAAATGTGTGAACAACCCGGAAAAGCATGTATCCCATGAGAGCATTGATGTGCAACCAGATCTCACCTACAGAGAACGACCAGTAAAGATATTGGAAGAGTCTGAACGGAGGACCCGACAGAAAACAACAAAAAATTTCAAAGTTCAGTGGAGCAACCACACCGAGGATGAAGCTACATGGGAAAGGGAAGATTTTCTTCAGGCAGAGTATCCATATCTATTCGAGGATCAGCTGAAATCTTGAGGACAAGATTTTTCCTAAGGGGGTAGGTGTTGTGACACCCAAAATTTTATTTGGATTTTTCAAAAAAATTATTTGACTTGAGGGAGGTGATTTAAATTTTCCTTCAAAAGAACCCTTCCTCTCAAGATATTTTTCTTATTGGCAAGAGTTTTTATTTGGATTCACCCAAGACATGATTTTGGTCTTGGAGGTTCTTTCTTTTTATTTGGACTCAAACCAAAATACTTCTCTCTTGGAAAAATGTCTTTTGACAATTCCTTTGAAAAGCCCTATAGCTTTTGGAATGATCTTTTTCCATTTTCAACAAATCTCTCTTGCCATGACCTATGTGCAAATCCTCTTCCAAAAACCTTTCCCCACCTTTGGATCATGATGTACCTCAACTACAGCAAGTTGAACCTCTCCATATATTTATTTTCCATTTATCTCTCATCAAAAACAATTTATGCCTTTTATCTTGATCCTTGGAGGTTTTCAAAGGAGCTACCCTTTCTGCTTTGAGTTTTGTCTCCAAACCAATTTCCCTAGCTAGTCCTTTGAACCCTCAACCAAGATCCATGAAGATCCACTGGTCTCCAGTTCAAATTTTCAAACTATACTTGCTGCAAGTTTGGACCAGATTTGCCAAATTTGATGAAATTCATTCAAATCCTTCTCCAAAAATTCTGAGAAAAATCAGGCAGCCTCTGGGTGCATTGAGAGGTCACCTCACCAAGTCCCAGCTCCAGGAAAAAATTTCTTCCTACCAAATCATTTCATCGAACACCTGCTGGACACTGTTTCTCTAAGGTTCAGTCAAATTCAGTTAACAGTGTCTGAAACCACTGTCGTTTCTTCAGTGTCCGTTGTCGATCTCACCAGTGCCCCGGCGTCGCCGTGTTTCCTGTCCCCTCCCCCTTGTCCTCTGCACCGCACGAGCGCCTGGATGCTTGCGGGCGTCGGCGACGAGCAGGAGGAGGTGCGCCGCCCCGTGACCGACGCCAGCGGCGGCTTTGCGGCCGCCAGAGAGAGGCGCAGCGCAGACGGCGCCGTCCAGCGCCGCCCAAGCCACCGGAGGCCGCCGCGTGGTCTTCCACTCCCCCGTGCGCGCTGCCACCCTCGTCGTGAACCGCTAGGCGCGGAGCGCGCTCTCTGCCGCCGCCGTGCCAGTAAGGCGACCCCGACAAAGACCGACGCCATTACGCCATGCCCGACCGAGTTTAGCAGTGGAACGGGACCAGTAACTCTCACTGGTGCTGCCTGGCCACCTAAACCCTCTGCCAAGCCACTGCCTCGCCGTAATCGCTCGCCGGAGATTCTCCGTTCACGGCCACCCCCTCGAGCCGCCTATAAATAGAGGCCCCGAGCTCCAGCTAGTACCCACACCACCTCTGCACTCCACCAAGACCCCGCCTAGCCACTGGAAGAGCCCCGAGGGAGTCTCCTTCCTCAACTCCGGCCGCCGCGACCCGCCACGGGATCCAGCTCGATTCGCTCCCGTGCGTGCACCTCTGCCTCCCATCTCTTGCCAGTAGCTCTCTAGTGCATCCCTCCTTCTGACCCGCGCTTCAATTCGAAGTTTGCAGCACACCACCGGAGTTCCCCACCATCGCCCGAGCCGCCGTCCGCCGGAGAAAGTGTCGCCGTCGACGTGGTGCTCCCCGACGCCCAAGTCCACCACCCACCGACGCGGAAGGACACGCTGATACTCTTGGTACACTCCGATCTCCCTGACTCGCCGTGGTTCGACGCCGGCGACCACCGCAGCCTTCGGGCGCCGGCGAGGTTTTTCAAACCTGACATGTGGACCCCCCACGTCAGCCTCTCGTCTTTCACCCCCGAAGTGTTTTCTGTTGGCGCCTTCGGGTAGAGTACATTTTCTCTGTGGGCTGGCGCGTTTCTATTCGAACCGTTTTCTGTTTTCTCAGTTAAGCCCCTGGAACTTTTCTGTTTCATTACAGATGAGTCCCTGGACAGAAACCCTTATAACTTTTTAATAAAAAGTGATTTTTGAGTGATTCTTTTTCTGACAGTCTTATAATTTTGTCTAGTTTTTTATGGGATTTATTTGGAAAAAATTTGGAACAACTTTTATGCACGCGTTGGTTTCCACGTTAGTATGCATTTTTCGCTATACCGTAGGTTCCGGGAGAGGTGACGGAGCCGCGAACTTCGCCGAGCTAGACTCCGACTTCTCCGAACCAGGCAAGCATGTTTGAACCTTTGATATGATAGGTGTTTTGCATGTTTGCGTGAAAGGTTGTGCATGGCATATGAGTATCGGTGAGTATCTCGTTGCATGTGAGGCAACTACCCGTGTGTTCCAAAGTTACTGTGATCTCTGATGAGAGATGGCCTAGTCATGTGGTGACATGAAGGGCAGTAAGGTGGTACTGTTGTAGCATGCCAGCCTTACGTCATCCGATTAATTCCGACGTTAACGTGGACGGAGTCACGTTATCGTTCTTCCCCCTTCCGTGCTACCACATGTTTTCTGCCAGAATGCGGTTTAGTAAGTTGGTAACCTCTTTCCGTGTACACACCAAACAGAGGGGCCGGGATGATGGTTCCATGGCCCTGGATTAAAGCCAGTCATCCGGTCAGGGGGCATGGGTGTTTCCGGTTGGGACCGAGAGGGGGGCACCCCTTAGAGCGCGCGTATAGAAATTTGATCCCATGCTACGCGAGGTTGTAGCCTCCCCGTCTCAAGGTTTTTCTTGAACGTTGCCGAGGGTGATTCCTGGCTTCGGAATGTTGAATGGGTGTGTACTGGTTAGACGTGTTTCTTCCAAAACACCGTAAACGGAACTAGTCCCCGTGACTACTGAAATCCGTTGGCTGTGGTTAAAGTACAAACTCTGCAGAGTCAAATCCTTCCGAGTCATCGTATCCATGGTCAAGTAACGTGATCAGCGTATCCATGTCTATGTCATAACCTCGTGGTATATTCTTCTTTCCGGTAAGCGAGCGTGAGTAGTAAACTTGGCTGAACGTTATTCCTGTGGATGGACTAACCCTGTTGTTTATCTCATGCCTGATTATTCTCTTGATATGATTTAAAATTCATGAGCTACTAAGTTATGAATGTAAGCCCTTTATGTGATGTCGCTCAGACGTCCGACTGTGGCATGTCTGTCTTTTACTTTCAATATAAGCCCTTTATGTGATGTCGCTCAGACGTCCGACTGTGGCATGTTTGTCTTTTACTTTCAATATAAGCCCTTTATGTGATGTCGCTCAGACGTCCGACTGTGGCACGCACTGCCTTTTATTTTCTATTATAAGCCCTTTATGTGGTGTCGCCCTGACGCCCGACTGCGGCATTGTTATTCTTGCATTTTCCTCTCGAGGAGTCATTCAGACCCTCGTTTGGCACCCAGTATATTATTTTGGGATTTTGGGAGGACTGCCGCCCGACTTCTCTTTTATTTTCCGTGCAGTATTATCTCTATGTCTGAGTGCACTTGTTAACCTGTTCATATGCATCATGTCTACATTTGTTATATCTTATGTCCGAACTGTCTTGCGAGTACTTTCATAGTACTCACCTGGCTTGTTGATTTGGCCAGATGTTGACGAAGGCGATCTCATGGATGAAGAGTTTGATAGTGAGTCCGACGCCTAGAGGAATCCCAGTCAGTCCCGTGCGATCCTGGATATTGGTCACTTATATTATATACGCTTCCGCCACCCACAATAAATCTCCTCGAGCTTCACTCCGACGCTCGAAGAGCTGTTAGTTTTCAGGAGTCATATCACCCACTTCGCTGCGATATTTCCACCACCGTTGTTATCGTGAGTTAGTAGTTATGCCACCCTATCCGCCGTTGTGTTCTATCGGCGTACATGTAATAAATTGTTGAGCAGTCTCCGCTCAACCTTGTATTATATTCAGTACTCCTGGTATTTTTCTTCTGTGACCAAGATATTGTCTACCAGTGAGAAGGAGTTCTTCTTTACTGGTCCGTAAAAGGGATTGGTCTCTCAATAAATATTTTATTGAAAAACCGGTCGTGACACTTCCGCAGCGGCAACCACGCACTGCTTGGACGAACTGCGTTTGCTAGATTCAATGCAGTGCCACACTATGCTTATCTCAAGCTCAAGATGCCCGGTCCCCGTGGCATCATAACAGTCAATGGAAACACTGAATGCTCCCTCCGAACAGAGGAGCACACAGCCGCCTTAGCAGCAGAGGTACAGAGCGGCCTTCTCAAGCAGAACCGTAATCCGGCTGACGAGCCCCTGGACATCACTAAGAGAGTCCAGACCACACTGCAGCAGGACGGTTCGGCTCGTCAAGAGCTCGATTAGCAATTCTGCCTCCGTCCCAGTCCCAATGAGGTAGCGGCATCCGCACCACGAGTACATAATTACACACTCAAAATCCCATGGGCATCGATGGAGGCACAATTAGCTTGTAGTTCGACCACACCAATCCCGGACTCACTTGTACCCTTACCATTTTCTCTTTTTTTCCTTCTTCTTTTTTCCCAGGTACCTTTCATATAGGCCCCCTTCGACGGCCTGATTACCGGTCCTGTCAAAGGACAAGTACACCAGATTGGCGCAGAGCACGGACATACAGGGGAAGCCCTAGAGGACAATCCAACGACTACTCTACCTGCCTTTCAGTACCCAAATGCAACTCCCCTCTGGTTTTGGCATGTTAAATAGCCAGTTGTTTATCGCATTATTTGTATAAATGCGCTTTGACGCATTAACCCAACCATAATGGAAGCAGTTTACGGCCCAAGTCAAGGGGCCCCAGATACTACCTCTGCTCTCTTTCTGTTTTCCTTTGCCATTAATTATTCATATTCTCGCACCTGTGCTTTGGTACGTTCCACATTCGCTAGGGGCTTTCCATTGCCCCATAATACGGCAACAAAGTCCAAACACTTCTTAAAGATAAGTTCGGCACCCCGAATTTAGCATTATATGCATTGGCTCCGAATCATGTCTTTGGTCAATAATTGGGTTGCCCAGCTCCTGTGCTTGCTACCCTACGTTCCGCTACATCGGCTAGGGTAGTAAAGGGAGAACTACTGCGATTGTGCCCTGGTCTAAACCGGATGAGCAGCTCAGTAGAGAAAGCCGAAAACTGACTGTCATGATGCGGCAAGAACCGGTCAGCTGTTCGGAGGTCACAAATCGTTGGAGATTTTTTCCGCATTTCGCGAAGGATCGGTACTTCCCGATCAGACGCTGACAGCACTCTAGTTCGTATACTAGGGGTTGCGCCTATGTTTTATTATAAAACTCCTATGGCTAAGTGAGGGAGTTTAAGCCGCATAGTCTGATTGCCTGGTTCGTTGCGCTAAACAACTCCTTCAAGGACCATATAATTGGATCAAGATTTTTTAGATTCCATCCTGAACACCTCCGTACTACCTACGTGAAGGCAGAAGCCACGACTGGCCAACCCTCAGATTCCATACAACACGGCCGCACAGGAGGAAACAATCAAAACATAACAAACATTATATTACAAACCAGATTTGTTTTCATACAAGGCACAAAAAAACGAATGTCTTCATTCTAAAATCATGTCCTGCCCGCACTGCGCTGCTGCAAGTCGAGGCCCCTCCAGGACATCCGCAAAATATCGCTCGGGTGTCCGGTGCTCCTTGCCCTCCGGCGGCCCCTTGGCCACCTCGACGACGTCCATCTTCGCCCACCACATCTTGCAACGAGCGAAGGCCATGCGTGTACCTTCGAGGCAGGCTGATCGCTTGACGATGTCTAGCCACGGACAAGCCTCCATTACCCGCTTCACAAGGCCAAAATAACTGCTAGGTATAGCTTCGGCTAGCCAAAGCCGGATTATCAAATCTTTCATGGCCAGTTCGACCACCCTGTGCAGCTCGACCAACTGTTTCAGCTGATCGGTAAAGGGCACCGGATGTTCTGGCACATCATACTGCGACCAGAACAGCTTCTCCGTGGAGTTCCCTTCTCCGGCTCGGAAGAACTCCGCAGCATCGGACACGCTGCGTGGAAGATCCGCAAAGGCCCTTGGGCAACTCCGAACCCGGGTTAGTAAAAGGTACTTCTTCTCCGCATACTTGCTATGCATGTTAAAAGCCTTACCCACTGCGATCTTCTTGGCCTCCAGGATCTCCTGGAGAGCGCCCCGGGCTTCATTCTGTGCAGCCTCCGCACTCTGGCGAGCTTTGGCAAGTTCGGTCTCTCGAACCAACACTTCGTGCTCCAAAGCCTCACACTTCTTCACTGCGTCCTGGAGCTCCTGCTGGATCTTGCCGACCCGGGCCTTGAGCTTCTTATGGGCGGCTTGCTGCTGAACAGCCTTCCCCTCGGCTTCGGTCAGGGCATTTTTCAGGGCCTTGACCTCGGTCACCGCCCCTACACATATTTTGACACTCCGATCAAAACTCACCGCTTACTCTTTCCAAATACACAACAAGTCGTTACTCACCTTGCTTCTTGTGGAGCTGAATTTTCACCTCGCCGAGCTCGTTCTCGGTTCGCTCCAATCTCTGCTTTAGTTCAGAGACTTCGGCAGCATGCGAGGTCGCGGCCAACAGTGACGCCTGTTTAATCACAAAATTAGTCTCCTACAAAGGGTTGATCCTCTGTCCGGTGCTACCTCTTGAGCACTGCGTTGGTTTTCCCTTGAAGAGGAAAGGGTGATGCAGTAAAGTAGCGTAAGTATTTCCCTTGGTTTTTGAGAACCAAGGTATCAATCCAGTAGGATATCACGCACAAGTCCCACGCACCTACACAAACATATAAGAACCTCGCAACCAACGCGATAAAGGGGTTGTCAATCCCTTCACGGTCACTTACGAGAGTGAGATCTGATAGATATGATAAGATAATATTTTTGGTATTTTTATGATAAAGATGCAAAGTAAAATAAACGGCAATAAAAATAGCCAAGTGTTGGAATATTAATACGATGGAAAATAGACCCGGGGGCCATAGGTTTCACTAGTGGCTTCTCTCAAGAGCATAAGTATTACGTTGGGTAAACGAATTACTGTCGAGCAATTGATAGAATTGAGCATAGTTATGAGAATATCTAGGTATGATCATGTATTTAGGCATCACGTCCGCGACAAGTAGATCGAAACGATTCTGCATCTACTACTATTACTCCACACATCGACCGCTATCCAGCATGCATCTAGAGTATTAAGTTCATAAGAACAGAGTAATGCTTTAAGTAAGATGACATGATGTAGAGGGATAAACTCATGCAATATGATAAAAACCCCATCTTTTTATCCTCGATGGCAACAATACACTACGTGCCTTGCTGCCCCTGCTGTCACTCGGAAAGGACACCGCAAGATTGAACCCAAAGCTAAGCACTTCTCCTATTGCAAGAAAGATCAATCTAGTAGGCCAAACCAAACTGATAATTCGAAGAGACTTGCAAAGATAACCAATCATACATAAAAGAATTCAGAGGAGATTCAAATATTGTTCATAGATAATCTTGATCATAAACCCACAATTCATCGGATCTCGATAAACACACCACAAAAGAAGATTACATCGAATAGATCTCCAAGAAGATCGAGGAGAACTTTGTATTGAGATCCAAAGAGAGAGGAGAAGCCATCTAGCTAATAACTATGGACCCGAAGGTCTGAGGTAAACTACTCACACATCATCGGAGAGGCTATGGTGTTGATGTAGAAGCACTCCATGATCAATGCCCCCTCCGGCGGAGCGCCGGAAATGGCCCCAAGATGGGATCTCACGGGTACAGAAGGTTGCGGCGGTGGAAATAAGGTTTTGGCTCCGTCTCTGATGTTTCGAGGGTATATGGGTATATATAGGAGGAAGAAGTACGTCGGTGGAGCAACGTGGGCCCCACGAGGGTGGAGGGCGCGCCTGGGGGGTAGGCGCGCCCCCTGCCTCGTGCTCTCCTTGTTGATTGCTTTACGTAAAGTCCAAGTCCTCTGGATCTCGTTTGTTCCAAAAATCACGTTCCCGAAGGTTTCATTCCGTTTGGACTCCGTTTGATATCCTTTTCCTTCGAAATACTGAAATAGGCAAAAAACAGCAATTCGGGCTGGGCCTCCGGTTAATAGGTTAGTCCCAAAAATAATATAAAAGTGTATATTAAAGCCCATTAAACATCCATAATATAGCATGGAACAATAAAAAATTTATAGATACGTTGGAGACGTATCAAGCATCCCCAAGCTTAATTCCTGCTTGTCCATGAGTAGGTAAATGATAAAAACAGAATTTTTGATGTGGAATGCTACTTAGCATAATTTTCAATGTAATTCTATTATTTGTGGTATGAATATTCAGATCCGAAAGATTCAAGATAAAAGTTTAATATTGACATAAAAATAATAATACTTCAAGCATACTAACTAAGCAATTATGTCTTCTCAAAATAACATGGCCAAAGAAAGTTATCCCTACAAAATCATATAGTCTGGCTATGCTCTATCTTCATCACATAAAGTATTTAATCATGCACAACCCCGATGACAAGCCAAGCAATTGTTTCATACTTTTGGTGTTCTCAAACTTTTTCAATCTTCACGCAATGCATGAGTGTGAGCCATAGACATAGCACTATATGTGGAATAGAATGGTGGTTGTGGAGAAGACAAAAAAGGAGAAGATAGTCTCACATCAACTAGGCGTATCAATGGGCTATGGAGATGCCCATCAATAGATATCAATGTGAGTGAGTAGGGATTGCCATGCAATGGATGCACTAGAGCTATAAGTATATGAAAGCTCAACAAAAGAACCTAAGTGGGTGTGCATCCAACTCGCTTGCTCACGAAGACCTAGGGCATTTTGAGGAAGCCCATCATTGGAATATACAAGCCAAGTTCTATAATGAAAAATTCCCACTAGTATATGAAAGTGATATGATAGGAGACTCTCTATCATGAAGATCATGGTGCTACTTTGAAGCACAAGTGTGGTAAAAGGATAGTAGCATTGTCCCTTCTCTCTTTTCTCTCATTTTTTTCTTTGGGCATTTTCTCTTTCTTTTTTGTGGCCCTTTTTTTTCTTTTTTTCTTTTTTTGTCCGGAGTCTCATTCCGACTTGTGGGGGAACCATAGTCTCCATCATCCTTTCCTCACTTGGGACAATGCTCTAATAATGATGATCATCACACTTTTATTTACTTTACAACTCAAGAATTACAGCTCAAAACATAGAACAAAATATGACCCTATGTGAATGCCTCCGGCGGTGTACCGGGATATGCAATGAATCAAGAGTGACATGTATAAAAGAATTATGAATGGTGGCTTTGCCACAAATACGATGTCAACTACATGATCATGCAAAGCAATATGACAATGATGGAGCGTGTCATAGTAATCGGAACGGTGGTAAGTTGCATGGCAATATATCTCCGAATGGCTATGGAAATGCCATGATAGGTAGGTATGGTGGCTGTTTTGAGGAAGGTATATGGTGGGTGTATGATACCGGCGAAAAGTGCGCGGTATTAGAGAGGCTAGCAATGGTGGAAGGAAGAAAGTGCGTATAATCCATGGACTCAACATTAGTCATAAAGAAATCATATACTTGTTGCAAAAATCTACAAGTTATCAAAGAAAAGTATTGCGCGCATGCTCCTAGGGGGATAGATTGGTAGGCAAAGACCATTGCTCGTCCCCGACCGCCACTCATAAGGAAGACAATCAATAAATAAATCATGCTCCGACTTCATCACATAACGGTTCACCATACGTGCATGCTACGGGAATCACAAACTTTAACACAAGTATTTCTCAAATTCACAACTACTCAACTAGCATGACTCTAATATCACCATCTTCATATCTCAAAACAATTATCAAGGATCAAACTTCTCATAGTATTCAACACACTCATAAGATTATTTTTTTACTAATCTTGGATGCCTATCATAATTAAAGAAAATTACCATGCTGTTTTGTAGGACTCTCAAAATAATATAAGTGAAGCATGAGAGAACAATAGTTTCTATAAAACAAATCCACCACCGTGCTCTAAAAGATATAAGTGAAGCACTAGAAATCAAAGACTCAAATCATATTAGACACTCCAAGCAAAACACATATCATGTGGTGAATAAAAATATAGCTCCAAGTAAAGTTACCGATGGACGAAGACGAAAGAGGGGATGCCTTCCGAGTCATCCCCAAGCTTTGGATTTTTGGTGTCCTTAGATTATCTTGGGGTGCCATGGGCATCCCCAAGCTTATGCTCTTGCCACTCCTTGTTCCATAATCCATCAAATCTTTTACCCAAAACTTGAAAACTTCACAACACAAAACTCAACAGAAAATCTCGTGAGCTCCGTTAGCGAAAGAAAACAAAACACCAAAACACCACTTCAAGGTACTGTATTGAACTCATTATTTATTTATATTGGTGTTAAACCTACTGTATTCCAACTTTTATATGGTTTATAAACTCTTTTACTAGCCATAGATTCATCAAAATAAGCAAACAACACACGAAAAACAGAATCTGTCAAAAACAGAACAGTCTGTAGTAATCTGTAACTAACGCAAACTTCTGGAACTCAAACAATTCTACCAAAATAGGACGACCTACACAATTTTTTTATTGATCTACTTCAATTGGAATCAGTATTTTATCACTTTCTGGTGATTTTAAACAATTGTTTTCGTGAACAGAAAGTTTCTGGATTTTCAGCAAGATCAAAACTAATTAAAACATAAAAAATTCTAACCAGAGGCTAGATCACATATTTATTCCTAAACAGAAGAAAAAAGCAAAAAACTAAAATAAAATTGGGTTGCCTCCCAACAAGTGCTATCGTTTAACGCCCCTAGCTAGGCATAAAAGCAAGGATAGATCTACGTACTGCCATCTTTGGTAGGCAGTCCATAAGTAGCTCTCATAATAGATTCATAAGATAATTTTATTTTCTTTCTAGGGAAGTGTTTCATGCCTTTCCTTAACGGAAATTGGAATCTAATATTCCCTTCCTTCATATCAATAATTGCACCAATCGTTCTAAGGAAAGGTTTACCAAGAATAATAGGACATAAAGGATTGCAGCCTATATCAAGAAAAATAAAATCTACGGGCACATAGTTCCTATTTGCAACAATAAGAACATCATTAATTCTTCCCATAGGTTTCTTAATAGTGGAATCCGCAAGGTGCAAGTTTAAAGAGCAATCATCAAATTCGTGGAAACCTAACAAATCACACAAAGTTTTTGGAATCGTGGAAACACTAGCACCCAAATCACACAAAGCATAGCGTTCATGATCTTTTATTTTTATTTTAATAGTAGGTTCCCACTCATCATAAAGTTTTCTAGGGATAGAAACTTCCAGTTCAAGCTTTTCTTCATAAGATTGCGTTAAAGCATCAACGATATGTTTGGTAAAAGCTTTATTTTGGCTATAAGCATGAGGAGAATTTAGCACGGATTGCAACAAGGAAATACAATCTATCAAAGAGCAATTATCATAATTAAATTCCTTGAAATCCAAAGTAGTGGGTTCATTAATATCTAAAGTTTTGATCTCTTCAATCCCACTTTTACCAATTTTTGCATCAAGATCTAAAAACAAAGATTCATATTGCAAAACAAAGATTTAATAGGAGACACATCAACAACTTTTAGATCTTCATCTTTATTTTCATAGAAACTAGAAGAACACGCTTTCACAAAGCAATCTTTCTTAGCACGCATCCTAGCGGTTCTTTCTTTGCACTCATCAATGGAAATTCTCATGGCTTTGAGAGACTCATTGATATCATGCTTAGGTGGAATAGATCTAAGTTTCAAAGAATCAACATCAAGAGAAATTCTATCAACGTTCCTAGCCAATTCATCAACCTTAAGCAATTTTTCTTCAAGCAAAGCATTGAAATTTCTTTTGCGAATTCATAAACTCCTTAACACTAGTCTCAAATTCAGAGGGAATCTTATTAAAATTTCCATAAGAATTGTTGTAGGAATTACCATAATTATTAGAGGAATTACTAGGGAACGGCCTAGGATTAAAGTTTCCTCTATACACGTTGTTACCAAAATTATTCCTACCAACAAAATTCACATCCATAGATTCATTATTATTCTCAATCAAAGTAGACAAAGGCATATCATTAGGATGAGAAGAAATACTTTTAGTAGCAAATAACTTCATAAGTTCATCCATCTTTCCACTCAAAACATTAATTTCTTCTATCGCATGCACTTTTTTATTAGTAGATCTTTCAGTGTGCCATTAAGAATAATTAACCATAATATTATCTAGGAGTTTAGTAGCTTATCCTAAGGTGATTTCCATAAAAGTGCCTCCCGCGGCCGAATCTAAAAGATTTCTAGAAGCAAAATTCAATACGGCATAAATTTTTTGTATAATCAATCAAAGATTCAAACCATGTGTAGGGCAATTACGTACCATTAATTTCATCCTCTCCCAAGCTTGTGCAACATGTTCATGATCAAGTTTCTTAAAATTCATGATATCGTTTCTAAGAGAGATGATCTTAGCGGGAGGAAAATACTTAGAGATAAAAGCATCTTTGCACTTATTCCATGAATCAATACTATTTTTAGGCAAAGACGAAAACCAAACTTTAGCACGATCTCTAAGCGAAAAAGGAAATAGCTTCAATTTAACAATATCATTGTCCACATCTTTCTTCTTTTGCATATCACACAAATCAACGAAGCTATTCAGATGGGTAGCGGCATCTTCACTAGGAAGGCCGGCGAATTGATCTTTCATGACAAGATTCAACAAAGCAGCATTAATTTCACAAGATTCAGCATCGGTAAGAGGAGCAATCGGAGTGCTAAGAAAATCATTGTTGTTGGTATTGGTAAAGTCACACAATTTAGTATTATCTTGAGCCATCGTGACAAGCAAGCAATCCAACACACGAGCAAACAAGAAGCAAGAGAAAAAGAGGCGAACGGAAAAGGGAGGGCGAATAAAACGGCAAGGGTGAGGTGGGGGAGAGGAAAACGAGAGGCAAATGGCAAATAATGTAATGTGAGGGATAAGAGTTTGTGATGGGTACTTGGTATGTCTTGACTTAACTTGGCGCGAATCTCCCCGGCAACGGCGCCAGAAATCCTTCTTGCTACCTCTTGAGCACTGCGTTGGTTTTCCCTTGAAGAGGAAAGGGTGATGCAGTAAAGTAGCGTAAGTATTTCCCTTGGTTTTTGAGAACCAAGGTATCAATCCAGTAGGATATCACGCACAAGTCCCACGCACCTACACAAACATATAAGAACCTTGCAACCAACGCGATAAAGGGGTTGTCAATCCCTTCACGGTCACTTACGAGAGTGAGATCTGATAGATATGATAAGATAATATTTTTGGTATTTTTATGATAAAGATGCAAAGTAAAATAAACGGCAATAAAAATAGCCAAGTGTTGGAAGATTAATACGATGGAAAATAGACCCGGGGGCCATAGGTTTCACTAGTGGCTTCTCTCAAGAGCATAAGTATTACGTTGGGTAAACGAATTACTGTCGAGCAATTGATAGAATTGAGCATAGTTATGAGAATATCTAGGTATGATCATGTATTTAGGCATCACGTCCGCGACAAGTAGATCGAAACGATTCTGCATCTACTACTATTACTCCACACATCGACCGCTATCCAGCATGCATCTAGAGTATTAAGTTCATAAGAACAGAGTAATGCTTTAAGTAAGATGACATGATGTAGAGGGATAAACTCATGCAATATGATATAAACCCCATCTTTTTATCCTCGATGGCAACAATACACTACGTGCCTTGCTGCCCCTGCTGTCACTCGGAAAGGACACCGCAAGATTGAACCCAAAGCTAAGCACTTCTCCTATTGCAAGAAAGATCAATCTAGTAGGCCAAACCAAACTGATAATTCGAAGAGACTTGCAAAGATAACCAATCATACATAAAAGAATTCAGAGGAGATTCAAATATTGTTCATAGATAATCTTGATCATAAACCCACAATTCATCGGATCTCGACAAACACACCGCAAAAGAAGATTACATCGAATAAATCTCCAAGAAGATCGAGGAGAACTTTGTATTGAGATCCAAAGAGAGAAAAGAAGCCATCTAGCTAATAACTATGGACCTGAAGGTCTGAGGTAAA
Organism: Triticum aestivum; assembly: GCF_018294505.1. Classification (NCBI taxonomy): domain Eukaryota; kingdom Viridiplantae; phylum Streptophyta; class Magnoliopsida; order Poales; family Poaceae; genus Triticum; species Triticum aestivum. The sequence goes on along the minus strand of NC_057799.1, from coordinate 518,062,509 downwards.
CTACTCACACATCATCGGAGAGGCTATGGTGTTGATGTAGAAGTCCTCCGTGATCAATGCCCCCTCCGGCGGAGCGCCGGAAAAGGCCCCAAGATGGGATCTCATGGGTACAGAAGGTTGCGGCGGTGTAAATAGGGTTTTAGCTTCGTCTCTGATGTTTCCAGGGTATATGGGTATATATAGGAGGAAGAAGTACGTCGGTGGAGCAACATGGGCCCCAAGAGGGTGGAGGGCGCGCCTGGGGGGGTAGGCATGCCCCCCTGTCTCGTGCTCTCCTCGTTGATTGCTTTACGTAGACTCCAAGTCCTCTGGATCTCGTTTGTTCCAAAAATCATGTTCCCGAAGGTTTCATTCCGTTTGGACTCCGTTTGATATCCTTTTCCTTCGAAACACTGAAATAGGCAAAAAACAGCAATTCGGGCTGGGCCTCCGTTTAATAGGTTAGTCCCAAAAATAATATAAAAGTGTATAGTAAAGCCCATTAAACATCCAAAATAGAATATAATATAGCATTGAACAATCAAAAATTATAGATACGTTGGAAACGTATCATCCGGCCTTTCTTTCCGAACACCGGACAGTGTCTCAAGGGCTACTATCAGCACGGGGTGTTCTCTTTTTACGTGACTTACCTCGAAACCTGTCAACAGGTTGTTGCAGGCCTCTTTTAGTCCGCTCTTGACGGACTAAACCTTCTCGATCACCGTACCCATAAAGATACGGTGCTCGTCCACAATGGAGGTGCCTCGTAGTGCCTCCATTAGGTTATCTGGTGCCCCCGGTTGGACAGGGGCCACCGGTGGAATTGGCGCACCCCCCTCCTTCGAAGGAAGACGCGCGCTGGATTCCGGGGCCGTATCGGTCCCCGGGATCATATTCGGCTGAGGGCCGAACTGAATACGTCGCTCTTCGCCAGTCTCCATGGGGATCTGCTCCCCCATGTGTCCGGCAGCGGAGGTCTCGCCTTGCGGCGCCTCCTGGACAGTGTCCTGGGCCCCTTCCCGGCTCGAAGCGGTCCTCCGGGACAACACTTCGGTGTCGTCCTTGGCCTTAGGGGAATAAGCAGGCGGCGGCGACATACTGGCCATTTCCGCCGGATCCAACGAACCCCCAGATGAGGATCGTTGGATGCTACCACGGGTCGGACTGCAATGGCACAATTAATCACGTTAAAACAATGAGAAGGAGAGGCCGGGTACACTTATGTACGGGGGTCATAATACTTACGATGCGGCCCGAGGCTTAGTGCGAAAGCGTTGCTCCGGACTGCTGTCGACATCCCACGCGGTGTTGACCGCAGGGGCACCCTTCCCCTTCTTGGGTGTTCCCGCCGCCAGATTCGTGGAGGCCCCCCTCTTCTTCTCCTTATGGGGAGGGTTCTTCTCCTCCTCCTCCTCCTCCTCCTCCTCCTCCTCTTCCTTGTCGTCGTCCTCAGGGACGGAGGAATGGGCTTCCTCGTCTTCGGACGTCACGTCCGAAGTGCCCTTGCGACAGGGGCCACTTTTGGCCCCCTTGGCCTTCTTCTTCGGTGCCTTATATGGCGCCGGCACCATCATCTTCGCTAGATGCAGGATGACCGGTTCTTCAGGTTGCGGATCCGGACACTAGATCCGCTTCGTCCTCTCCGTCCAATCCTGAGGAAGCAATGATAAAGGCTCAGACATCATCCTCAAAACAAGCAAGTAGGGATGCGTTAAAAATAACATACCTCGCTGGCGGGGTGTTTACTGTCGTGCCCACGGTCTGAATCTGTGGCCGGCGGTTTCTCGTTGCCCTTAAAGAGCAACCTCCAGGCACCCTCGTGAGTGGTTTCAAAGAGCCTCACCGAGGTTTGGCGCTTCTTCAGATTAAACTCCCACTAAGGGCGGCTTCTGCGCTGGCACAGGAGGATCCGGCGAACCAGCATCACCTGAATTACATCGACAAGCTTGACGCTCTTGGCTATCATACTTCGAACGCGCGTCTGCAGCGCAATCAGCTCGTCGGGCGAACACCAGTTCGGACTCTTCTCGACCCAGGAAGTGAGTCGCATGGGAGCGCCGGAGCGGAATTCGGCGGCTGTGGCCCAGGTGGTGCCGCGGGGTCCTGTGATGTAGAACCATTGTTTCTGCCACTCCTTTACTGTCTCCACAAAAGTACCTTTCGGCCAGGAGACGTTTGACAATTTACTCACCATGGCTACCCCGCACTCCGCGTGCTGGCCATCCACCACCTTCGGCTTCACATTGAAGACTTTGAGCCATAGCCCGAAGTGGGGTTGGATGCGGAGGAAGGCCTCACACACGACGATAAACGCCGAGATGTTGAGGAAGGGGTTCGGGGACAGATCGTGGAAATCTATCCCGTAATAAAACATCAGCCCATGGAAGAAAGGGTGGAGAGGGAACCCTAGTCCGCGGAAGAAATGAGGGATAAATACCACCCTCTCTTTGGGCTCTGGCATGGGGATGACTTGTCCCTCGGCCGGCAAACGGTGGGCGATTTCCTTTGCCAAGTATCCGGCCGCCCGAAGCTCAGTTATGTCCTCCTCCTTGACGGAGGAGACCATCCACTTGCTCTGGCCTCCGGATCCAGACATGGTCGAGTGCTAGCTAGAGTGGAAAGGAGATAAGAACTTGGGCGCTGGAGCTCGAGATTGGAAGGGTGTAGATAGAGAGAAGGCGTGGGAGAGGAAGAGGGAGTCCTTATCCCCTATAAAGGCAGTAAATGTTGAACGCCTCCCCACTCGCCTTAGAATTCGCCTATTTCCAAGGCCTGTGTAAACGACACGGCTGTGATCGACTATGAAGATTCCTTCTTATGTAACCGACTCTATGTAACCCTAGATCCCTCCGGTGTCTATATAAACCGGAGGGCGTAGTCCAGATAGGATATACTCATTACCATAGTCATACAGGCTAGACTTCTAGCGTTTAGCCATTACGATCTCGAGGTAGATCAACTCTTGTAATACTCATATTCATCAAGATCAATCAAGCAGGAAGTAGGGTATTACCTCCATAGAGAGGGCCCGAACCTGGGTAAACATCATGTCCCCTGTCTCCTGTTACCATCAATCCTAGACGCACAGTTCGGGACCCCCTACCCGAGATCCGCCGGTTTTGACACCGACAGTGCCCCCCTCCACAGATTTCCACCTCGGTCATATCGTTGTAGTGCTTAGGCGAAGCCCAACGTCAGTAACTTCATCATCACCATCATCTCGCCGTCATGCTGACGAAGCTCTCCCTCGACACTCAGCTGGATCTAGAGTTCGCGGGACGTCACCGAGATGAACGTGTGCAGATCGCGGAGGTGCCGTACTTTCGGTACTAGGATCGGTCGGATCGTGAAGACATACGACTACATAAACCGCGTTGTCATAACGCTTCCGCTTTCGGTCTACGAGGGTACGTGGACAACACTCTCCCCTCTCGTTGCTATGCATCACCTACATGGATCTTGCGTGTGCGTAGGAATTTTTTGAAATTACTGTGTTCCCCAACACCTTTTACCACACTTGCGCTTCAAAGTAGCACTATGATCTTCATGATAAAGAGTCTCCTATGTTGTCACTTTCATATACTAGTGGGAAATTTTTCATTATATAACTTGGCTTGTATATTCCAATGATGGGCTTCCTCAAATTGCCCTAGGTCTTCGTGAGCAAGCAAGTTGGATGCACACCCACTTAGTTTCTTTTGTTGAGCTTTCATACACTTATAGCTCTAGTGCATTCGTTGCATGGCAATTCCTACCCACTCACATTGATATCTATTGATGGGCATCTCCATACCCCGTTGATACGCCTAGTTGATGTGAGACTATCTTCTCCTTTTTGTCTTCTCCACAACCACCATTCTATTCCACCTATAGTGCTATGTCCATGGCTCACGCTCATGTATTGCATGAAGATTGAAAAAGTTTGAGAACATCAAAAGTATGAAACAATTGCTTGGCTTGTCATCGTGGTTGTGCATGATTAAATACTTTGTGTGACGAAGATAGAGCATAGTCAGACTATATGATTTTGTAGGGATAACTTTCTTTGCCCATGTTATTTTGAGAAGACATGATTGCTTTACTACTATGCTTGAAGTATTATTGTTTTTTATGTCAAATATTAAACTTTTATTTTGAATCTTATTGATCTGAACATTCATGCCACAATAAAGAGAATTACATTGAAAATTATGTTAGGTAGCATTCCACATCAAAAATTCTGTTTTTATCATTTACCTACTCGAGGACGAGCAGGAATTAAGCTTGGGGATGCTTGATACTGTTGGGGAACGTAGTAATTTCAAAAAATTTCCTACGCACACGCAAGATCATGGTGATGCATAGCAACGAGAGGGGAGAGTGTTGTCCACGTACCCTCGTAGACCGACAGCGGAAGCGTTATCACAACGCGGTTGATGTAGTCGTACGTCTTCACGATCCGACCGATCAAGTACCGAACGTACGGCACCTCCAAGTTCTACACATGTTCAGCTCGATGACGTCCCTCGAACTCCGATCCAGCCGAGTGTTGATGGAGAGTTTCGTCAGCACGATGGCGTGGTGACGATGATGATGTTCCACCGACGCAGGGCTTCGCCTAAGCTCCGCAACGGTATTATCGAGGTGTAATATGGTGGAGGGGGGCACCGCACACGGCTAAAATATCGTATATCAAGTGTGTATAGAGGTGCCCCCTGCCCCCGTATATAAAGGAGCAAGGGGGAGGCCGGCTGCCCTAGGCGCGCCAAGGAGAGAGGGGGAGTCCTCCTCTTAGTAGGAGTAGGACTCCCCTTTCCTAGTCCTACTAGGAAAAGAAGGGGGGAAGGAAAGAGAGGGAGAGGGAGAGGGAAAGGGGGCTGCGCCCCCCTCTCCTAGTCCAACTAGGACTCCTCCTGGGAGGGGGCGCGCCACCTCCTGGCTGCTGCCCTCTCTCTCCCCTCAAGGCCCACTAAGGCCCAATACTTCCCCGGGGGGTTCCGGTAACCCTCCGGCACTCCGGTTTAATCCGAAACTTCTCCGGAACACTTCCGGTGTCCGAATATAGTCGTCCAATATATCAATCTTTATGTCTCGACCATTTCGAGACTCCTCGTCATGTCCGTGATCACATCCGGGACTCCGAACAACCTTCGGTACATCAAAACATATAAACTCATAATATAACTGTCATCGTAACTTTAAGCGTGCGGACCCTTTGGGTTCGAGAACTATGTAGACATGACCGAGACACCTCTCCGGTCAATAACCAATAGCGGGACCTGGATGCCCATATTGGCTCCCACATATTCTACGAAGATCTTTATCGGTCAGACCGCATAACAACATACGTTGTTCCCTTTGTCATCGGTATGTTACTTGCCCGAGATTCGATCGTCGGTATCTCGATACCTAGTTCAATCTCGTTACCGGCAAGTCTCTTTACTCGTTCCGTAATACATCATCCCGCAACTAACTCATTAGTCACAATGCTTGCAAGGCTTATAGTGATGTGCATTACCGAGTGGGCCCAGAGATACCTCTCCGACAATCGGAGTGACAAATCCTAATCTCGAAATACGCCAACCCAACAAGTACCTTTGGAGACACCTGTAGAGCACCTTTATAATCACCCATTTACGTTGTGACGTTTGGTAGCACACAAAGTGTTCCTCCGGTAAACGGGAGTTGCATAATCTCATAGTCATAGGAACATGTATAAGTCATGAAGAAAGCAATAGCAACATACTAAACGATCGGGTGCTAAGCTAACGTAATGGGTCATGTCAATCACGTCATTCTCCTAATGAGGTGATCCCGTTAATCAAATGACAACTCATGTCTATGGCTAGGAAACATAACCATCTTTGATTAACGAGCTAGTCAAGTAGAGGCATACTAGTGACACTCTGTTTGTCTATGTATTCACACATGTATTATGTTTCCGGTTAATACAATTCTAGCATGAATAATAAACATTTATCATGATATAAGGAAATATATAATACTTTATTATTGCCTCTAGGGCATATTTCCTTCAGTCTCCCACTTGCACTAGAGTCAATAATCTAGATTACATAGTAATGATTCTTACACCCATGGAGTCTTGGTGCTGATCATGTTTTGCTCGTGGAAGAGGCTTAGTCAACGGGTCTGCAACATTCAGATCCGTATGTATCTTGCAAATTTCTATGTCTCCCACCTGGACTAAATCCCGGATGGAATTGAAGCGTCTTCTGATGTGCTTGGTTCTCTTGTGAAATCTGGATTCCTTTGCTAAGGCAATTGCACCAGTATTGTCACAAAAGATTTTCATTGGTCCCGATGTACTAGGTATGACACCTAGATCGGATATGAACTCCTTCATCCAGACTCCTTCATTTGCTGCTTCCGAAGCAGCTATGTATTCCGCTTCACACGTAGATCCCGCCACGACACTTTGCTTAGAACTGCACCAACTGACAGCTCCACCGTTCAATGTAAATACGTATCCGGTTTGCGATTTCGAATCGTCCGGATCAGTGTCAAAGCTTGCATCAACGTAACCCCTTACGATGAGCTCTTTGTCACCTCCATAAACGAGAAACATATCCTTAGTCCTTTTCAGGTATTTCAGGATGTTCTTGACCGCTGTCCAGTGATCCACTCCTGGATTACTTTGGTACCTCCCTGCTAAACTTATAGCAAGGGACACATCAGGTCTGGTACACAGCATTGCATACATGATAGAGCCTATGGCTGAAGCATAGGGAACATCTTTCATCTTCTCTCTATCTTCTGCAGTGGTCGGGCATTGAGTCTTACTCAATCTCACACCTTGTAGTACAGGCAAGAACCCTTTCTTTGCTTGATCCATTTTGAACTTCTTCAAAACTTTGTCAAGGTATGTGCTTTGTGAAAGTCCAATTAAGCGTCTTGATCTATCTCTATAGATCTTAATGCCTAATATATATGCAGCTTCACCGAGGTCTTTCATTGAAAAACTCTTATTCAAGTATCCCTTTATGCTATCCAGAAATTCTATATCATTTCCAATCAGTAATATGTCATCCACATATAATATCAGAAATGCTATCGAGCTCCCACTCACTTTCTTGTAAATACAGGCTTCTCCAAAAGTCTGTATAAAACCAAATGCTTTGATCACACTATCAAAGCGTTTATTCCAACTCCGAGAGGCTTGCACCAGTCCATAAATGGATCGCTGGAGCTTGCACACTTTGTTAGCTCCCTTTGGATCGACAAAACCTTCCGGTTGCATCATATACAACTCTTCTTCCAGAAATCCATTCAGGAATGCAGTTTTGACATCCATTTGCCAAATTTCATAATCATAAAATGCGGCAATTGCTAACATGATTCGGACAGACTTAAGCATCGCTACGGGTGAGAAGGTCTCATCGTAGTCAATCCCTTGAACTTGTCGAAAACCTTTCGCAACAAGTCGAGCTTTATAGACAGTAACATTACCATCAGCGTCAGTCTTCTTCTTGAAGATCCATTTATTTTCAATGGCTTGCCGACCATCGGGCAAGTCAACCAAAGTCCATACTTTGTTCTCATACATGGATCCCATCTCGGATTTCATGGCTTCAAGCCATTTTGCGGAATCTGGGCTCACCATCGCTTCTTCATAGTTCGTAGGTTCATCATGGTCTAGTAACATGACCTCCAGAACAGGATTGCCGTACCACTCTGGTGCGGATCTTGATCTAGTTGACCTACGAGGTTCAGTAATAACTTGATCTGAAGTTTCATGATCATTATCATTAACTTCCTCACTAATTGGTGTAGGTGTCGCAGAAACTGATTTCTGCGATGATCTACTTTCCAATAAGGGAGCAGGTACAGTTACCTCATCAAGTTCTACTTTCCTCCCACTCACATCTTTCGAGAGAAACTCCTTCTCTAGAAAGGATCCATTCTTAGCAACGAATATCTTGCCTTCGGATCTGTGATAGAAGGTGTACCCAACAGTCTCCTTTGGGTATCCTATGAAGACACATTTCTCCGATTTAGGTTCGAGCTTATCAGGTTGAAGTTTCTTCACATAAGCATCGCAACCCCAAACTTTAAGATACGACAACTTTGGTTTCTTGCCAAACCATAGTTCAAAAGGCGTCGTCTCAACGGATTTCGATGGTGTCCTATTTAGAGTGAATGCAGCCGTCTCTAAAGCATAACCCCAAAACGATAGCGGTAAATCAGTAAGAGACATCATAGATCGCACCATATCTAATAAAGTACGATTACGACGTTCGGACACACCATTACGCTGTGGTGTTCCGGGTGGCGTGAGTTGCGAAACTATTCCGCATTGTTTCAAATGTAGGCCAAACTCGTAACTCAAATATTCTCCTCCACGATCAGATCGTAGGAATTTTATTTTCTTGTTACGATGATTTTCAACTTCACTCTGAAATTCTTTGAACTTTTCAAATGTTTCAGACTTATGTTTCATTAAGTAGATATACCCATATCTGCTCAAATCATCTGTGAAGGTGAGAAAATAACGATATCCGCCACGAGCCTCAATATTCATCGGACCACATACATCTGTATGTATGATTTCCAACAAATCTGTTGCTCTCTCCATAGTTCCGGAGAACGGTGTTTTGGTCATCTTGCCCATAAGGCACGGTTCGCAAGTACCAAGTGATTCAAAATCAAGTGATTCCAAAATTCCATCAGTATGGAGTTTCTTCATGCGCTTTACACCGATATGACCCAAACGGCAGTGCCACAAATAAGTTGCACTGTCATTATCAACTCTGCATCTTTTGGCTTCGACATTATGAATATGTGTATCACTACTATCGAGATTCATTAAAAATAGACCACTCTTCAAGGGTGCATGACCATAAAAGATATTATTCATATAAATAGAACAACCATTATTCTCTGATTTAAATGAATAACCGTCTCGCATTAAACAAGATCCAGATATAATGTTCATGCTCAACGCTGGCACCAAATAACAATTATTTAGGTCTAAAACTAATCCCGAAGGTAGATGTAGAGGTAGCGTGCCGACGGCGATCACATCGACTTTGGAACCATTTCCCACGCGCATCGTCACCTCATCCTTAGCCAATCTTCGCTTAATCCGTAGCCCCTGTTTCGAGTTGCAAATATTAGCAACAGAACCAGTATCAAATACCCAGGTGCTACTGCGAGTATTAGTAAGGTACACATCAATAACATGTATATCACATATACCTTTGTTAACCTTGCCATCCTTCTTATCCGCCAAATACTTGGGGCAGTTCCGCTTCCAGTGACCAGTCTGCTTACAGTAGAAGCACTCAGTTTCAGGCTTAGGTCCAGACTTGGATTTCTTCTCCTGAACAGCAACTTGCTTGCTGTTCTTCTTGAAGTTCCCTTTCTTCTTCCCTTTGCCCTTTTTCTTGAAACTAGTGGTTTTACTGACCATCAACACTTGATGCTCCTTTTTGATTTCTACCTCCGCTGCCTTTAGCATTGCGAAGAGCTCGGGAATTGTCTTATCCATCCCTTGCATGTTATAGTTCATCACGAAGCTCTTGTAGCTTGGTGGCAGTGATTGAAGAATTCTGTCAATGACGCAATCATCCGGAAGTTGAACTCCCAGTTGAATCAAGTGATTATTATACCCAGACATTCTGAGTATATGCTCGCTGACAGAACTATTCTCTTCCATCTTGCAGCTATAGAACTTATTGGAGACTTCATATCTCTCAATCCGGGCATTTGCTTGAAATATTAACTTCAACTCCTGGAACATCTCATATGCTCCATGACGTTCAAAACGTCGTTGAAGACCCGGTTCTAAGCCGTAAAGCATGGCACACTGAACTATTGAGTAGTCATCAGCTTTGCTCTGCCACACGTTCATAACTTCTGGCGTAGCTCTTGCAAGAGGCCTGGCACCTAGCGGTGCTTCCAGGACGTAATTCTTCTGTGCAGCAATGAGGATAATCCTCAAGTTACGGACCCAGTCCGTGTAATTGCTACCATCATCTTTCAACTTAGCTTTCTCAAGGAACGCATTAAAATTCAACGGAACAACAGCACGGGCCATTTATCTACAATTAACATAGACAAGCAAGATACTATCAGGTACTAAGTTCATGATAAATTTAAGTTCAATTAATCATATTACTTAAGAACTCCCACTTAGATAGATATCCCTCTAATCATCTAAGTGATTACGTGATCCAAATCAACTAAACCATGTCCGATCATCACGTGAGATGGAGTAGTTTCAATGGTGAACATCACTATGTTGATCATATCTACTATATGATTCACGCTCGACCTTTCGGTCTCTGTGTTCCGAGGCCATATCTGCATATGCTAGGCTCGTCAAGTTTAACCTGAGTATTCCGCGTGTGCAACTGTTTTGCACCCGTTGTATTTGAACGTAGAGCCTATCACACCCGATCATCACGTGGTGTCTCAGCACGAAGAACTTTCGCAACGGTGCATACTCAGGGAGAACACTTTTATCTTGAAATTTTAGTGAGAGATCATCTTATAATGCTACCGTCAATCAAAGCAAGATAAGATGCATAAAGGATTAACATCACATGCAATCAATATAAGTGATATGATATGGCCATCATCATCTTGTGCTTGTGATCTCCATCTCCGAAGCACCGTGCTTGTGATCTCCATCTCCGAAGCACCGTCATGATCACCATCGTCACCGGCGCGACACCTTGATCTCCATCGTAGTATCGTTGTCGTCTCGCCAACTAATTGCTTTTACGACTATCGCTACCGCTTAGTGATAAAGTAAAACTATTACATGGTGATTGCATCTCATACAATAAAGCGACAACCATATGGCTCCTGCCAGTTGCCGATAACTCGGTTACAAAACATGATCATCTCATACAACAAATTATATCACATCATGTCTTGACCATATCACATCACAACATGCCCTGCAAAAACAAGTTAGACGTCCTCTACTTTGTTGTTGCAAGTTTTACGTGGCTGCTACGGGCTTAGCAAGAACCGTTCTTACCTACGCATCAAAACCACAACGATAGTTTGTCAAGTTGGTGCTGTTTTAACCTTCGCAAGGACCGGGCGTAGCCACACTCGGTTCAACTAAAGTGAGAGAGACAGACACCCGCCAGTCACCTTTAAGCAACGAGTGCTCCGAACGGTGAAACCAGTCTCGCGTAAGCGTACGCGTAATGTCGGTCCGGGCCGCTTCATCTCACAATACCGCTGAACCAAAGTATGACATGCTGGTAAGCAGTATGACTTATATCGCCCACAACTCACTTGTGTTCTACTCGTGCATAGCATCAACGCATAAAACCAGGCTCGGATGCCACTGTTGGGGAACGTAGTAATTTCAAAAAATTCCTACGCACACGCAAGATCATGGTGATGCATAGCAACGAGAGGGGAGAGTGTTGTCCACGTACCCTCGTAGACCGACAGCGGAAGCGTTATCACAACGCGGTTGATGTAGTCGTACGTCTTCACGATCCGACCGATCAAGTACCGAACGTACGGCACCTCCAAGTTCTACACACGTTCAGCTCGATGACGTCCCTCGAACTCCGATCCAGCCGAGTGTTGAGGGAGAGTTTCGTCAGCACGACGGCGTGGTGACGATGATGATGTTCCACCGACGCAGGGCTTCGCCTAAGCTCCGCAACGGTATTATCGAGGTGTAATATGGTGGAGGGGGGCACCGCACACGGCTAAAATATCGTATATCAAGTGTGTATAGAGGTGCCCCCTGCCCCCGTATATAAAGGAGCAAGGGGGAGGCCGGCTGCCCTAGGCGCGCCAAGGAGAGAGGGGGAGTCCTCCTCCTAGTAGGAGTAGGACTCCCCTTTCCTAGTCCTACTAGGAAAAGAAGGGGGGAAGGAAAGAGAGGGAGAGGGAGAGGGAAAGGGGGCTGCGCCCCCCTCTCCTAGTCCAACTAGGACTCCTCCTGGGAGGGGGCGCGCCACCTCCTGGCTGCTGCCCTCTCTCTCCCCTCAAGGCCCACTAAGGCCCAATACTTCCCCGGGGGGTTCCGGTAACCCTCCGGCACTCCGGTTTAATCCGAAACTTCTCCGGAACACTTCCGGTGTCCGAATATAGTCGTCCAATATATCAATCTTTATGTCTCGACCATTTCGAGACTCCTCGTCATGTCCGTGATCACATCCGGGACTCCGAACAACCTTCGGTACATCAAAACATATAAACTCATAATATAACTGTCATCGTAACTTTAAGCGTGCGGACCCTTTGGGTTCGAGAACTATGTAGACATGACCGAGACACCTCTCCGGTCAATAACCAATAGCGGGACCTGGATGCCCATATTGGCTCCCACATATTCTACGAAGATCTTTATCGGTCAGACCGCATAACAACATACGTTGTTCCCTTTGTCATCGGTATGTTACTTGCCCGAGATTCGATCGTCGGTATCTCGATACCTAGTTCAATCTCGTTACCGGCAAGTCTCTTTACTCGTTCCGTAATACATCATCCCGCAACTAACTCATTAGTCACAATGCTTGCAAGGCTTATAGTGATGTGCATTACCGAGTGGGCCCAGAGATACCTCTCCGACAATCGGAGTGACAAATCCTAATCTCGAAATACGCCAACCCAACAAGTACCTTTGGAGACACCTGTAGAGCACCTTTATAATCACCCATTTACGTTGTGACGTTTGGTAGCACACAAAGTGTTCCTCCGGTAAACGGGAGTTGCATAATCTCATAGTCATAGGAACATGTATAAGTCATGAAGAAAGCAATAGCAACATACTAAACGATCGGGTGCTAAGCTAACGTAATGGGTCATGTCAATCACGTCATTCTCCTAATGAGGTGATCCCGTTAATCAAATGACAACTCATGTCTATGGCTAGGAAACATAACCATCTTTGATTAACGAGCTAGTCAAGTAGAGGCATACTAGTGACACTCTGTTTGTCTATGTATTCACACATGTATTATGTTTCCGGTTAATACAATTCTAGCATGAATAATAAACATTTATCATGATATAAGGAAATATATAATACTTTATTATTGCCTCTAGGGCATATTTCCTTCAGATACGTCTCCAACGTATCTACAATTTTTGATTGCTCCATGCTATTATATTATCTGTTTTGGATGTTTAATGTGCTTTAATATGCTCTTTTATATTATTTTTGGGACTACCTATTAACCGAAGGCCCAGTGCTAATTTTTGGTTTTTTGTGCCTATTTCAGTGTTTTGCAGAAAAGGAATACCAAATGGAATGAAACCTTCGCGAGGATCTTTCTTGGAACAAACGCAATCCAGAAGTCTTGGAGTTGAAGTCTGGAACTCCGCGAGGTGGCCACGAGGCAGGAGGGCGCGCCCAGGGGGTAGGCGCACCCCCCACCCTCGTGGGCCCCACGGAGCTCCACCGACGTACTTCTTTCGCCTATATATACTCTCATACCCTAAAAACATCAGGGGGAGCCACGAAACCACTTTTCCACAGCCGCAACCTTCTGTACCCGTGAGATCCCATCTTGGGGCCTTCTCCGGCGATCTGCCGGAGGGGGAATCGATCAAGGAGGGCTTCTACATCAACACCATAGCCTCTTCGATGAAGCGTGAGTAGTTTACCACAGACCTTCAGGTCCATAATTATTAGCTAGATGGCTTGTTCTCTCTCTTTGATTCTCAATACAAAGTTCTCCTTGATGTTCTTGGAGATCTATTCGATGTAATACTTTTTGCGGTGTGTTTGCCGAGATCCTATGAATTGTGGATTTATGATCAAGATTATCTATGAATAATATTTGGTTCTTCTCTGAATTCTTATATGCATGATTTGATATCTTTGCAAGTCTCTTCGAATTATCGGTTTAGTTTGGCCTACTAGATTGATCTTTCTTGCAATGGGAGAAGTGCTTAGCTTTGGGTTCAATCTTGCGGTGTCCTTTCCCAGTGACAGTAGGGGCAGCAAGGCACGTATTGTATTATTGCCATCAAGGATAAAAAGATGGGGTTTATATCATATTGCTTGAGTTTATCCCTCTACATCATGTCATCTTGCTTAATGCGTTACTCTATTCTTATGAACTTAATACTCTAGATGCATGCTGGATAGCGGTCGATGTGTGGAGTAATAGTAGTAGATGCAGAATCGTTTCGGTCTACTTGACACGGACGTGATGCCTATATTCATGATCATTGCCTAGATATTCACATAACTATGCGCTTTTCTATCAATTCCTCGGCAGTAATTTGTTCACCCACCGTAATACATGCTATCATGAGGGAAGCCACTAGTGAAACCTATGGCCCCCGGGTCTATTTTACATCATATAAGTTTCCGATCTATAATTCTGGTTTCCTATTTATTTTATTTTGCAATCTTTACTTTCCAATCTATACAACAAAAATAGCAAAAATATTTACTTTACTATCTTTATTAGATCTCACTTTTGCGAGTGACCGTGAAGGGATTGACAACCCTTTATCACGTTGGTTGCAAGGTTCTTGATTGTTTGTGCAGGTACTAGGTGACTTGCGTGTAATCTCCTACTGGATTGATACCTTGGTTCTCAAAAACTGAGGGAAATATTTATGCTACTTTGCTGCATCACCCTTTCCTCTTCAAGGGAAAACCAACGCATGCTCAAGAGGTAGCAGTCACCGCGTGAGGTCCGGTGGGCCGAGGTGAGGCCCTTGGTTCGGTTCCGTCCTGCGCCACATTGGTCGGCCTGTGACGCATTTAGGGAGACCCATGGATGACTAGTCGTACAAGACAAAGATAGCAGAATCGTGAAGGACTCTATTTCCACTGACAAAGCCGGCTAGGATTTGTAACCCTAGGTCCTCAGACCAAGGTAACCCCTTATCTCTGATATTACTATTCATCCAACCTAACTTTAAGGGGCATCCTACAGAATGCTCTGCTAGAATCATACTCGTCGATTAGGAAGAGAGGTGTGAGACAATGCGTGAGACAGGCCTAAGGATAATGTGCGTACGGGAGACACGTAGGCAGGTCTATGTATATAGAAAGGGTCGATGGGGATTGTGCGTGTGTATGCTTGTGAGAGGAAGCGTGCTTGTGATAAAGGTTAGTGAAAACAGTCGTAAATGGTTACGAGAGAGAGGGAAGGTTATATCGAGAGCATTTCTGCGAGAAGGACACCTCGGGAAAGAGTGTGTGACCATGTGTGAGAGACCACCGATGGAGAGTGAAACTACACATAAAAGACTGATGTACACATTGATTAAAAGTATAAATTGTATCCAAATATTAGGATGGGATCATGATATTTGCAATTCGCGTAAGGAACGGTCATTGATCCATCAGACATCTAGATTCTATTGAATTTGAGCATGTCTATGTTATTATTTGACATAATTGATCCACATAGTTAGTATTTTGAACTCCAGACAATGCATCGCTTTAGCAATCGAATATAAATGTGAGTATAGTTCGTGTTGTGTGTGTAAAGCACATTATACATACGAAAGTTACAAAATGAACATTATAAATAGCTAGCTATGAACTAGCATACATTTGAATTCAACTTAAGGTGGTTTAAAAAATTCAAATTCAACATGAAGTCCATTCAATTATTTGAATTCGATATCATGGCATTTGTAAATCATAACTAAATTATGGGGGCACCAATCTTTGCTCTGCTTTTGTACATAATAGCATATATAGTCGTGTACAAAATAGATTCAAATTTACCTCCTCCATTCCAAAATAATCATAGTTATAGGATTTTCAAGTGTCACAATTTCAAAAAGAAGCACATAATTTAATGAGGTTTTCAAACATACAAGGTCAAATTTAATGGTTTCTATTTAGGTCAATCCTCAAAGTTCAAGAGTACTCTAAACGTGAATGCTTTTGTTTCAAAATTTCGAATGAGGCACCAAAAGAGCCTCTACTCGCCCGAAACCGTGTGAGACCAATGTTTGGTAGAAGGAAATTACTTTTCTAACTCCGACCCGTGAAACCTACCGGCCTGACGTCCAAAGGTCTAAACCGGGGTAGGTTTGTAGCTTCATCTAGACGCCACACAACCGCCTCCGAAAAACATTCATACACAATGGCCGCCTAAGCACACATGCGCGCGGCCGAAATCGCTCCCACTCACTATTTGGGACACCTGGGATTACCATCCTACCCCCGACCCGCAGTAGGTACGAAATTTAAGAAGGGGGCAAAGTTTGTACTTTCCCCAAATTT
Organism: Triticum aestivum; assembly: GCF_018294505.1. Taxonomy (NCBI): domain Eukaryota; kingdom Viridiplantae; phylum Streptophyta; class Magnoliopsida; order Poales; family Poaceae; genus Triticum; species Triticum aestivum. Next base: position 518,046,344 of record NC_057799.1, on the reverse strand, counting down.
CAAACAAGCGCGTCCCATCTGTTCAAAAAAACAAGCACGTCCCAGACCAAAACATGGTTCTCCCTTAGCCCCCGCCCCCGCCCTCCCGTCTGATTCCCCATTTGTACTCTGTGGGCACCAAAACTACCTCTCCACCAGCCGCGAAACCCCGGCGTCCTCCGTCCGCCACCCCATCCCACCCATCAACCGCCGGCTCCCGCATCAAGCCGGAGCCGATACCCCGATGTTGTCTTCCACCGCAACCTCAACCGCAATGCCCTCCATGGGTAGTAGTTGAAGCCGAGGCCGAGCTGTCCGTACCCGAGACAGTTCAACCACGCTGTCCTGCGCCTCACTGCTGCCGCTCCAACTTTGCCACCGTCCACCGCACTGAAGTTGTTCCTGCTACGCCGTCCTTCGCCGCCTCGGATTTGCTTCCCCTCCGCCGACATACGGCCACGACAACATAGTCAACGATTTAGCCATGGGTTCGTCCAAGGCTCGACCCTCCTCCAAAACATCGGTTCTCCCGGTAAAAAGAAGAAAATCGCCGCGACATCTGGAGGACATAGCACTGGCAACCGGAAATGGTACTGCTCTTCCCTTATTTGTGCAAACCTTACGTGTCTTCTTGCATGGTATTCATCCCACAGAATACACTAGTTGACCGCCTCTTCTTGATACTAGATGTTCCTAGTAACTCGCGATGCACAAGGTTTCTCCTCATATACTATTTCACCTTAGCTAGAGGTCCGTCACCCCCCTGGATTTCAATTCCTGGTCAGTTGATTCCCAATTAAAGGAAGCATTCCCCAGCGTAACAGGCGCTAGTCTTCCTATTACACCGGGGAAGCAGTGCCTCGGTGTTTATCTTAGGGGTGTGTGGGGCCTAGAGCTGTTGGCGCCCGATCTGGAGGTCGGCCGGGATTAAAGGGATGGCTGGGGGGCGCTGCCAAGCACGGCGGTGGTGTGAGGTCGAGGGGAGGGTGGGGCGGCGGAGGCAGGGGTCTGGGCCGGTGGTCGCTGGCGGTTCGAGAAAGATCGTCAACAGTGACTGGAGGGAGGTAGACGAAGGCCATCTGCCTGTTCCTTATAGATCGGATGGTTCATAAAAAAATCGACTGACCTATTTATTTTCGATCGACTGTTATTTTGATAGGACCACATGTGGTGGTGTGCTGGAGTAGTACCTACATTTCCAGCCATCCCTGTGCTCATATATTACAAAATCATGCGGAGTAGAATCTAATTTTGTTTGCCATCCAATGTTGTAGAGCTATCATATGTCTCCTGTCATTTATTTTTCAGCCACCTGCTATCTGCTACTTTTACAGTGCACTCACACACTTCAACCATACTCTCACTATTGTGTTTTTATGCAAGGGTATTTCAGACTCTGCCTTGACAGAAGCAGAAAAGAAAAGAGAGAAGTCGCTCCAGCTTTGCACGCGCACTACAAAAAAATACACTTCCGTGATGATACGTGTTTGTCATAGTTGGTCACGTTTTCTGTCATGCATGTACATCCATGACAATTTTATGACAGAATCAAGATAGTCATACCTGTGCTGTCGTAGAAGTGTTCCATGACATTACCAAAATTATCATCACGGAAGTGTCCACTTCCATGACGATAAATCGCGCGTCACAGAAGTGCTTTCGTCAAGGGTGACCGACACGTGGCATCCACCGTAACGGAACACCGTTAAGCTATCGGGTCCGGTTTTGGATCCGATAACCCATTAATAGCCACGACCAATGGGGATTTTCCACGTGTAAAATCATCATTGGCTGGAGGAAACACGTGTCGGCTCACCGTTGGGACAGATGTCATCCACTCATTGGACCCAAAGCGCCTATGATACATCCACAAGTGGCACGGCCCAACAGAGGCCCATTTCTGTGAAAAGGTCGGCCCGTTTGACATGGTCAAAAGGTGGCGGGCTGACCCACGGCAAGCCTGTTAATGGCCTATTCACATATAGCCCATTTACAGCCCGCTAACCCAGGGCCCGTTTACGGCCTATCCGAATTAGGCCCAGTAGCGTCATCTGGGCCGTCCAATATAATTCCAGCCCGTTTTAACTTCCGGCCCATGTATGGCCCATGACATCTTTTGGCCCATATGAGGCCCTTAGTAACTCTCGGCCCATTAACGGCCCGTGGTAAAACTGGCTCGTAATGAACAGTGTATCACTTTATACCCATTAACGACACGTGGTGAAACTGGCCCATAATGAACAGTGTATCACTTTATACCCATTAACGGCCCATTATTCCGTTGGGCCGTTTCCACCCCATGTTATCTTTCGGCCTTCTCAGGGCCCATTTATTCTTGGGCTCATTTCCAGCATTCGTTTACTTACGGCCCGTTACTGTCATTTTCTGCTTGTGGGCCAAATTCAGCCCATGGTTACAGTCGGCCCGTTTGTGGCCCATTAATACGTTGGGCCATTTTCATAGCGTCATCAAATACGGCCGATTAACGACGGCCCGTTATGGTCGGCCCATGAATGGACGATTTCAACTCTAGCCCATTTACGGCCATAATGTGGTCTGTTATTGGCCCATGTTTGGCCAACCGATCATACGGCCCGGAGAAGGCCCATTGATGATACGGCCCGTAGAAGGCCCATTGTGTCTACGGCCTGTATAAGACCCATTGTTTCTACGCCCCGTAGAAGGCCCGTTGTTTCTACGGCCTGTAGGAGGCCCATGTTAACTACAGTAAATATGTAGCCCATGGTTATTGTGGCCTAGTTTTAAAAATAGGTTATTGCGGCCACTAGCAAACCGCAGAAAAAGAACTACACTGACTACAAGAAAACAAATAAACAAGACAATAAGGAAATAAATTAGCAAGCAACTTACGCTAGGCTATCACGGCTATTACACATATTACATCCACTCGGCATCAAAGTTCGCCACTAGTGCAAATATAGGGAACAAAGCAGCATATAAACGCCGCAGCAAAACAAGTCCAGAACTGAAACCACTTCAGAAGAGCTCAAGAAACAATATCCTGGGTACCCATAATGCTGGCAAGATGCTTAGCAAGCTTATTAACTTTCTCTTGTTTGGCGCTTAAATCCTCCAGCACTTGCTGTTGCACCAGAAAGTATGCATCTAAATTCTGCAGGGACTTCCTCAGTCCTTCGGCTTCCTGTCGCATAACATCTGATCGATGTCTTTCAACTTGAAGTTGAGACTCAAGAAGCCGAACTGATTCAGGCAGCGAGTTCGAAGAGCTGGTGCCAGCAGTAGTAGCCAGTAACTCGAACACTACATCAAGACAGGACTTTGGGGTTGTCTCAGTGTCTTCAATATAGTTTTTATCAGCTTTCTTGGAGACCAACAGGGATGTCTCACTATCTTGAACCTTATCTGCATTACTTCCTTTACCATTGCATAACGGGGTACTCTTCTCCAATATTTTATCCGCGTTCTAAAAGAGAAACAAACAAACACATCACAGGTTTACAATGTAGTATATGAAACTCATTTTGGTAAACCAGTTCAGTAGTAAGGTGGACAGGATAACAGCATGAAACAAACATATATCTATGTAGTATGGTCACTGTATGGTCTATATCATTCTAGTTTATGTTGCCAAATCAAGATAGATATAGTTCGAATCATATCTATTTAAGACAAAGCAGCATAGACATAATATAAGTGTGGGAAACTACACAGCAATAACAACACTTGTAATGTGCATGGCATGAGACCATAACTATTTATTCAATTGAAACTGAAATCAACATAGAGCAAGTTACAGTAGCAAACACGTTAAAGAAACAGGTTTAAAACATACCTGTTGCGCCATTGGAGTTTCAATTGCATCCTTCAAATTTGAAATTAGTTGGTATGAGTAAATACAGTGATGCAGGAGCAAAGTAGTATGAACCATAGCTACGGAACCTGACCTGAGAACAATTCTTCTTCTGCTTTAAGCGTTGACTTGGGGTTCGGAGTGGTGGTCCTCGTGCTTTGGGCACTGCAGTTGCCTTACTAACTGCTCGTGTTTGGGTGCTCTATGGTGGAGACGGTGCTGTGTCAACGGGAACTGGGTTACTATCTGCTGGGGTTGGGGTTAGAAGGGGTGTAACTGGTTCTCTGTCCAACTGGGTAGGGGTACAATCTGCGTGAGTCTGGGTTATGTGTGGTGGGGCTGGTTCTTGGGCAAGTACAATCGTGGTTCTATCTCCATCGACAGGTAGCACGATCTTTTCTGAAGACCGTGTTTTTACTCCCACAGATACTGCCATCACCCCCTCCAATTGAAATGGCTGATAAACAAGAAAAGTAATTGAATGTACAGACATTGTAGGATAGACAGGTGCAATGGATAGTAGGGAAGAAAAAAGGGCATGAAATAATTCACATTTATCTGGTCTAACCAAACAGAATAGCAGGACATAATTTCACATATATGATGGCTAATTAAACAGGATAGCATGACACAATTTGACATGTATGATGTCTAACTAAAGAGGATAGAATGACATACTTCAAAATATGATGACTATGTAAACAGGGTGACATGATATAACTATACGATGTGTCTATTAAAGTGGTTGGCATGCCATAAATCACAAACATGCCGTCGATGGAAACATGATGGCATGATATAATTCACGGATAGAATGACATAACTCAAAATATGATGACTAGGTAAACATGATGAGATGATATAACTATATTATGTCTTTAGAAAATGGGTTGGCATGCCATAATTCAGATACATGCTGTCTATGTAAACATCATGGCATGATATAATTCAAATATATGATTTATATACTAAGGAAGTGAGCAGAGGGCAATCGCATATATGATGTGTCAACTAAGGAGATGGCATTCAATATCGTGTATATGATGTAAAAACTAAGCATTGCAATACAACATATGCATGATATGAGTAATATAAACCTGCCAAGTTTGAGCATTCACCTCAGGGGGATAATAGGACTGGTCATCTGCTCTGAATCCTCCTCTGAAGAGCTATCTATAACTAGCAAGATATCTGCTTCAGCAGGTAGCATTGTCTGCTCTGAAGACCTTGTTTTCACTCCAGATTTCTCCATCACCAATCCAAATGGCTGATGCATAGGAAGAGCAGTTGAATATACAAACATTGTCGACAAAAGCAATGAGAAATACAAAAAAAGGACGGCATGATATAATTCACATATATGACACTTGGCTAAACAGCATGGCATTGCATAATTCACATATATAACGCCTTGCAACAAGATAGCATTGCATAATTCACATATATAATGTATTGCAACAAGATGGCATGCATAATTCAAATATATGGTAATTAGACACTAAACAGGTGGCATTCACACAAAGCATGTCTAAACTAAGCAAATGACATAGCAATGCAAGATACCATACGCACGATATGAGCAACATAACCCTGCCAAGTTAGAGCATGCACCTCGGGGGGGGGAATAGGACTGGTCATCTGTCTCTAAATCCTCCTCTGAGGAGCTATCTGTAACCAGCAAGACATGCGCTTCGTCAGATAGCATTGTCTGCTCTGAAGACCTTGTTTCCACTCCAGATTTTTCCATGACCGTGCCGAATGGCTGATGCACAGGAAGAGTAATTGAATGTAATAAAATTGTTGACAAATTTAACACGTAATAAAAAAATGATGTCATGATATAATTCACATATAAGATGACTGGCTAACCAGGGTGGCATTGCAAAATTCACATATATGACGTCTGGCTAAACAAGATGGCATTGCATGATTCACATATACGATAAAGAAACTAAACAGATGGCATTGACACAAAGCATGTCTAAACTAAGCAGATGACATCTTTGATGTATACAGTAAGCAATGCAAGGCACCATATGCATGATATTACCAACATCGGCATGCCAAGTTAGAGCGAAGACCTCATGGGGTAAATAGGAGTTGTCTTCTGCTTCTGAATCCCCCTCAGAACAATTTTCTTCCTCTTGATTACGATCCGAAATGGGTGGAGGGGGGCTGCCTTTGCGCCCACCATGGAGCGACGTCTACATGAAATTTTATTGCCACGCAAGGCTCGTCTCTTTTGCTCTACATGTTCAGTTCCATTGTGTACAATAACTGACATGCATAGGAATAAAACATAGTGAGATTATGTAAGGAGTGCATGCACAAATCCAGAGTGATGGTAGCAAATTGTGGATAGACCCAAAACCAATGATAGCAGGCAGATGATAGCTTTAGTTAAAAAATACAGATAATGGCTCTTTTAATGTTTGTTTGCACCCAACATGAAACTCATAGTAGACACCTGAGATTAACCAGATAGTAGACATATAATACTGATTGCTGCCTCAATATGCACCCCACAACCATTTAAAAACTCAAGTTTCAGCATAAGTTTGGACCTGACTCGAAGTCTAATAGGTGAACACGATGATAAAGTAGCATGTCATCATATTAAGCGATGCATAACGTAAGCAGACACGGAGGAGTGCGACCTCTCTTGCGGACCCGTGTAGTCCTCAAGGTCATCTGCTCAGTTGATGATGGTAATGCAGTTGTCGTGGCTGCCGGCGACGGGGAAGAAGATATGAGGCGGCGAAAGACAGTCTGGAGAGCGGATCCCTGCTGTGGTGAACCCTTCCGTCATTGGAGCAGCGAGCTGGGGTGGAACGCAGCACCGTAGGAGCAGGACAAACCACACAAGGTTTTCTTTGACACATATTTGTAACAGAAGTAATTGTGTAAGGGCTTGTTTGAATTTGAGGATTCTAACAATGCAGGGATAGGAAATAGACAGGAATAGAATAGGAATGCACGTGCAAAACAAAGAATTTAAAAGGGTCTTTTACATCTGTATCCCTAACTCGAACCCACTACTCACATTTGCCCCTAATTCGCAAGCCTGCTCAAAAATACCCCTCCGCCGTCATGTTCCCTTATAGAATTGCCCTTCCGTGTCGTTTCCGTCCAGTCAAGGCTGTTTGACTGGTAAGTGGCCGTTTCTTTGACATTTTTGCCCCTCCGTCCTTACACCTGGGCCCAGGTCACCAGTTCACTCTCTCTCCCTCTCATTCTCTCGCCCGAGCCGCACGCTCTCTCTTTCTCCCCCAAATCGCCTCCCACTGTAACCCTAACCCTAGCTCACTCGATCCAACTCACAAGGCTCGATCTCCTGATGGCAGCCACGGTGGAGCTTCAGATTTGACTCTGCGTCGCACTCTACTACAGCGGCGGATGGATGGGGATAGCAGTTGCGGCGGCTGCAGCGGCGGCGGCGGCGAACGAGGGAGCACACCGCAGCCACAGAAGCATGCTTCGGCGGGGTAAGTTTCTCTTCTAATCTAGCAGAGTCTCATGCCATTCATAGTTTGATTTGGGATTTGTTGACCTAGTTCATAGTGCTCATGGCGTTGGGATCTGTCTCTGTTTTCCATGGTCATCGTAGGATCGACCCCGATAGAGCAGTTGGGATGGAATGTAGAATGGAAACCACACTTCTAGCTAGAGCTGGCACAAAAGCAACCAATACAGGATTCTCTTTTCCTTTTGTTGCTGACAATCAATGGACTTTTAATCAGTTTAGATCTGCCATATGTGCTCAATATCCATGGGGTCTATATGATGTAGTGGAATTCAGGTACTGGGACATTGACAAAACAGCTTGGGTCCTTGTCCAGTGTGATGATGAGCTTGGTATCATGTTTGCAATACATGATTCTTTCCCTGCTAAACTAGAAATCAGTGTCATACAAAGGAAGAGAGGAGAGCCAGAGAGCAGAGGAACAAGATATCAATCTAGGTCTAGAGATAAAGGTAGGACCAGCCAATCAGGGGGCAGGAAAAGAACAACTCATAGTATAGGCAGCATCAGTTCCATGCAAGCACCAGGAACACCTACTGTAGAAGTTCCTAAGAATGCAGGTCCCTCTCATAGTAGAGATTCAGTTGACCCCTATACTGAAGAGGGACTACCAGATGATTGGCCAAGTGATGATGAGGATGAAAAGTTGTTTCCACAGTTTGTAACAAGGAAGAAGGGCAAGGAGAAAGATGATGAGGGGGAAGATTATGTTCCACCCCCTGAAGGCATGTTTGCTGAGGCATGTGAAGATGAGAAGGAGGAGGACAGGGACATGGGATACTCTGAAACATCTGATGAAGAAAGACCAGATGTGCAATACAATAGAGATGATCCTTCTTTGGCACAGGGAACAATATTTTCCAGTGCTTTAGACTGTAGAAATGCTCTTGCAACCTTCTCAATAAAGACTCAAAGTGAATTTGTGATAGACAAGAGTGACAGTACTAGGTTGACAGTGCATTGTGCTTATAAGAGGTGTCAATGGAGGATGCATGCCTCCTTAATGAGACATAGCACACTGTTTCAGGTATCAAAAATAGCAACTAACATTGCATTTGTAGTTAGCAGCATTGATACTGTATTTTGTTTGTTTGTTGCAGCACATAGGTTCTAACATGTGTCTGAACTTTCATGAATGCAGGTTAAGGTGAACAAAACTGCTCATACATGTCCCAGTGTGAACAGGAGAAAAAGATTGAAGTCAGCTAAGAGTAGATGGGTTGCTGATGCTGTGAAGACCTGGGTTTTAGAGGATTCAGAAGTGGGACCAACAGAATTGCAGAAAAATTTGAAGAAGAAGTATGGCCTGGCAGTTCCATATATGAGAGTATTCTATGGGAAGCAAATGGCACTTGACAATATCTATGGTAAGTGGGTTGACTCTTTCCAGTTACTGTATACCTTCAAGGCAGAAGTGGAGAAAGCATCTCCTGGTAGTGTAGTTACCATTGATAAACACACTGTGCAGTACAAACTAAATGGGAAGAGTAGACAGAAAGAGTGCTTTAGAAGAGTATTTGTTTCTTTCAAAGCATGTTGGCAAGGTTTTTTGAATGGATGTAGGCCTTATCTTGCAGTAGATGCCACTGCATTAAATGGCAGATTTAGAGGGCAACTAGTTAGTGCATGTGCTGTGGATGCTTGCAATTGGATCTTCCCAGTTGCATATGGAGTTCTAGAGGGTGAAAATATAGAGTTGGACTTGGTTTTTTTAGAACTTAAGAGAGCTTATAGGACACCCACCAGGTCTTGTTATCCACACTGATGCATGCAAAGGCCTGGAGACTGCAGTGGAAGATGTGTTCCCAGGTGTGGAGCACAGAGAATGCATGAGGCATTTGGCTGCAAATTTCACAAAAAAGTTTAGAGGAAAATTCTTTGATGAAAATTTATGGCCCTGCTCATTGACATACAGCATAAAGAAACACAACTACCATCTTAGGCAGTTGCACAGTAAGGCTGGTGTGAAGGAGTACTTAGAGGAGCATCATAGCAAGCTATGGGCAAGGTCACTGTTCAATGAAGTATGTAAAGTAGATTATGTTAATAACAATCTAGCTGAGTCCTTTAATTCAAAGATTAAAAAATGGAAGGGTGTACACATTGTGGACTTGCTAGACAAAATAAGACAGATTATAATGGAGAAGTTTGATCTCAGACAGCAGATTGCAGCTGCTACATTCATTGGCCACATCATAATCCCCAAAGTCATGAAAATGCTTCATGCAAAATCTAAGGACCTTGATATGGAGATAGTGAAGAGAAGCACATATGAGGCAGAGATCACAACAGTTGACAAGGAAAAGAGAGAGTGGAGATATCCAGTAAATTTGGCCACTGGGACTTGCAGTTGTAGAAAGTGGCAGTTAACTGGACAGCCTTGCATACATGCTTTGTATTTTATTACTTCAATGAGAGGCCCAGTAAGTGAGATTGATCAGTATGTACATGAGTACTTTTCTGTTGCTAGATTCAATGCTACTTATGCTGAAAATTTGCCTGCAATGGAGGGCAAACAACAGTGGGATGTGGTGGACCCTGGGTTTAAATTGTCTGCTCCATTGCAAAACAGGGCCCCTGGTAGACCTAGGAAGACAAGAATTAGGGCAAAATCTGAGGGAAAAGGACTTGGAGGAAGGAGAAAGAAATGTGGCAGGTGTGGAAGGCTTGGCCATCGTGGCACTCACTGCAAGGAATCCATTGACCCAGCTTTTGGGGAAGAAGAGCACTGGGGGGCTGAAAATGCAACAGATGATCATTTAGATGTAGAAACAGATGCTGAAAATGCTACTGAGGTTGAAACAGATGTTGAAAATGCTACAGAGGTTGAACCTGATGCTGAAAATGCTATAGAGGTTGAACCTGATGCTGCAATTGCTACAGATGCACCAACAGTGTCATCTGCTGTAAGGTGCAACTGCTACAGATGTTCTCATTTCAATTTTTGCTTCATTTGATGTTCTCATTTCCTTTTTTGCTGCATTTAATGTTCTCATTTCAATTTTAGCCCAAGGAAGAACTACAAAAAGGCAGCTGATAGAGGGATGTCACCAGCCAAGAAGAGGCTCAAGTTTGCACCAGATCCTACAGTAGGATCTGTAACTGGAAGCAACCAGCTAAGCAAAGAAGTGAGCAAAACTGTCACCACAAGGAGGAGTTCAAGGCTCTTAACTAACCCTGCTTGCAACACCAGGAGCAAGAAGATGAAAGACCTGTGACTGGAATCATTTACTGCTGTTTTTGTTGTTTAACAACTATTTGTGACCTTGTTAGTTGCTATCTTAAGTGTGTGATGCTGAAATTATGAACTTATGTAATGGTGAACTTGTGAGCTGCTATCTTGAATGTGCAATGCTCCTTTTGTGCAATGATGAATTTATGCTATTTTGTGAGCTGCTAGTTTCGAAAATTATGTGAGCTGCTATCTTGTGAGATGTTACTTTCAAATATTTTTGTGAGCTCCTATTTTGTCACAACAGATCATTTGTTCAAATATTTCAATCTATGCTATTTCGGTCATCGATCAAAGCAAGATTCTTGAGTCATTTCCAAATAGCAACATCACAACATTCCCAAATCACAACATTGTTCTGTGATAATGCATACCCAAACCAAGCTCCATCACAACATACACTACAAATAGAAATCCATTTAGTATGGATTATTAGACCACCCAGAAACAAATGTGGCCACGATGCTAATACCAAGAACTATGATAAATCCCCATGCTTGCATAAGCTCGTTCCTCTTGTTCATCTTCAGCTTCAGTTTCTTGTTCTTCTCGGTTAGATACATCACCCTCCTCTCTAAATCATGAGATTTTAGCCAGCTCTTCTCCAATCCTGCATGAGGCTCCTCAAATGCACGAGCAACACGTTCGGTCGGTGGCGGGTCAATCCATACAACCCACTCACATTCATCAGGAAGCTGCAAAATCAATGATCGAATTAGAAAGAGGGGAAAGAGCAGAATCGAATCAAGCTTAAAAGCCAAACACTTACATCAAGAGGGCAGCCGAGAAACCTTCTGCCGGAGCTTGCTCCTCCCCAGGCGACACGACGAGCAGGAATAAGCCCGTGGCCAGGCACCGCTGCATCGAGCGAACCTCAAGGCCACAGAATGTCAGATCGGGGATGTAAAACTCCGATTGAAACTGAACTATCCCGACACCATCAACCTAACAGCAGCAAAAAACCCCAAATTGATGAACCCTAATTCCGCAATATGCCCATATCTCCCCCAAATCGACACTGAAACTTACATTGGCGGCCACCGACGAGCTCGTAGAAGACATCCCCGCCGTGCCCGACGTACACATCGCTCACCACGCCGTGCCTGACCTGCCCCTCTCTCTCTCGACCGCAGAAACGCCCGATCCAGTACGTGCTCAAAAATGCCCCTATCGTCGCGAGGAAGAAGAAAGAGGGGAGAGAGAGTGAACCGGTTAGTTGGGCCCAGATGTACGGCAAGAGGGGCAAAAATGTGAAAGAAACGGCACGTTAGCGGTCAAACAGCCTTGACTGGACGGAAACGGCTCGGAGGGGCATTTCTATAAGGGCACATCACGGCAGAGGGGCATTTTTGAGCAGGCTTTGGAATTAGGGGTATATCTGATTAGGTGGTTCAAGTTAGGGACAGAAATGCAAATGGCCCAATTAAAAAACACAGGATTTCTGCCAATCTGGGTGTTTGGTTCACAAGAATTGGAAGAACACAGGATGCAAAGAAGCATGGTGAGATTAAGTCAAACCACATGAAAATGTACGATTATAATGCTATTATGCTACTATCTCTTAGTCTTGTGCTTCATGAATAGGAATTTGAAAAGGAGGACAAGTGGAAATTAAAATTCCTATGGTTTTTCTTTCAAGGAGACACTAAAGGAACAAATCCTACAGCTTTCCTTTGCTCCATTCCTTTGCACCAAATTCATGAAAAGTAGTACCATAGGAAACTTTCCAATTCCTATGTTTTCCATTCACTTTTCCTTTCGAGCACTGGCGATTCTAGTAGGCAGGCTTGAGCAAGGAAAAGCCTACACTAAAAAATTGTTTTTGTGCTACTTCTATTACTTTGGACCAAGGCCACTGCCCTACTAGCTCAGCTCCCAGGGCCATCGACAAATGCACAACTCAAACGCGCAGAGATAAATAATGATGGCGTTCAAGAGAGTCCATTGCGGATAGCTAAGTTGCCTGGTACCTCACTGCTTGTCATATAATAGGATAAAATAATCGTATTTCCCGTTACTCCGTGTGCTCAGTGGACAATATATATAACATGTAGAGTAAAAAAGAGATGCAACAAGTGTACAACCTCTTTGGCGAAGCCATGTCGATCTCAGCGTGATTGGGTTGGCCGGTGAGGATGCTCCGGCTGACTTGGCTATCGGAGGAGGGGAAGAAGATCTTAGGCGTCTGGAGATGGAGCCCGACGTACTGCTCCATTGTGATGGAGGGTTTCGTCGTTGGAGCAGCTCCGGTGAGTTGTACGACGCCGAGGCTAAAGCAGGAAAAGAGAGACAACGTTAACCTGACTGGAATTCTAATAGCTTCTCCAATAGATGACGTAAAATACATAACCACAAAGTGCTAGATGTAAATACATCAGCCGCTCATCTCTGAACTTAACTGTCAAAACTGAATTTAAGTGTCGAAACTGAACTTAACTGTCGAAACTGAATTTTGCTGTCGAAATTGAACGCACTAGAGCTGAGGCTACACGTCAGTCGACTGACTTTTTCATCTCTGGTCAGTCGATTTTGCAGCCGTTGGATACGAAATCAAGGGCCTGCAGTTCATCTTCAACCTCCACCCCCCTGAGCCGCCAGCCACCACCGGCCAAACAGCCGCCCCCCGCCGCCCGCGGCCGGCGGTGCGCCGCCCCGCCCACCTCGAAAACACTCCCCACCGCCGGTCCGCCGCCGCCCCGGCCATCCCTCTAGCCCCTCCCCCCCCCCCCCCCGCGCCGAGCTTTTTCTCCGGCGATCCCCACGCCACCGCCCCACCACCGCCGGCGATCATCGCCCCCACCCTGAACCCTAAGATACATAGTGGGGTACCTCTCCGGCAAGCCCCCCTCCCCGCTGCGGCTAGTTCTTCCTTAACTCCGGCGAGCCCCCCCCCCCACCCCCTAAAAATCGACTGACCCAAAAGTCGATTCAGTCGACTGAAGTGTAGCTAAATCAGAGCAGCATCGCAAGCAAGAGCAAGAGCGAGAGCAGCAGCGCGAGCAAGAGCAGACAAGGCAGGGGACCAAGAGCAAGAGCAGAGCAGCAGCGCGAGCGAGAGCTAAAGCAGCAGCAGCTCCTACTGATGTGGACGTCGCCGCCGAGGGAGCGACGCCGCGGAGGAAGTGGCCGGCAATGCCGCCGTGGATGGAGCTGCGCCGTGTCGGCTCGGGACCGAGCGCCGGCAGCACCGTGAGATCGAATAAAGAAGAAAATGCGGCGATTAGTGTACAACCTCTTTGGTGGTGCCGATTAGGCTGCAGCTTCATCCGAGGAAACGGTGATGATGATGCTCCTCTGGTGGTGCAGGTGAAGACGGCGGTGTGGGAATGGAGGTGGCGCGAAAGACGAGGGGAACATCGGGGCAGCCCCTTGGAGGTGGAGGACGGGGTGGCTGAACCGACGGGACGACCAGATCGACGATGGATCCTCATCTGGTACGGTGGATGAGGGACGTCGAGGTGTTGCTGTGGACGACGTCGTCGGGGAAGAGGCTCCGGCTGGGTGGCGGATGGAGGAGGGTGTGGGGCTTCGCGGGTTTTCCCGGCCTCGGTGTATGAATGGGTGGACGGATGGGATGGGAGTGGGGAACCATGGCTTAGGGATGCTCTTGTTCGAAATGTGGGGTAAGTTACGAAAGTACCCCCACCGATTTGAGGCGGTTCTTTCGGTTCAGGGGTATCACGGGCATTTCGCGTGTCGGGATTTCACAGGAGGTGGGAGTTTTCGCGCGCGTTGTAATTTTGGAATAGCAAGGCGCGGGTTGAGATGGAGGGTGTTGTCGGAGCACAACGAGACAAAGATATATCTTAAATATTTCGGGCTAACAAGGTGCGGGTTGAAATTTCCGGACAAGCCTAATGTGTACTGTACCAAATCAATTCGCACTACAAATGTCATTCAAAACTTTGAATTCATGTTATGTTCAATTAAAATATTTCGCTACGTGTATAATGCATGCAACCTACTACTCAAATGAACGTTTTAGTGCATTCCAAACGTATATACTACCGCTTCAATATGAACTAAATTTGAATTCGTTTCTCTATTTGAATAAGATCTACAATAATGATTGTTGTGAAGTCAAAGCATTTGAATTCGTTTCTCTGTTTTAATAAGATCTACAATCATCATTATTGTTAAGTTAAACCATCGTTTGTGTATTATTGCTACCTCTTGAGCACTGCGTTGGTTTTCCCTTGAAGAGGAAAGGGTGATGCAGTAAAGTAGCGTAAGTATTTCCCTCGGTTTTTGAGAACCAAGGTATCAATCCAGTAGGAGATCATGCACAAGTCCCACAAACCTACACAAACAAATAAGAACCTCGCAACCAACGCGATAAAGGGGTTGTCAATCCCTTCACAGTCACTTACGAGAGTGAGATCTGATAGATATGATAAGATAATGTTTTTGGTATTTTTATGATAAAGATGCAAAGTAAAAAAACGGCAATAAAAATAGCTAAGTGTTGGAAGATTAATATGATGGAAAATAGACCCGGGGGCCATAGGTTTCACTAGTGTCTTCTCTCAAGAGCATAAGTATTACGGTGGGTAAACAAATTACTGTCGAGCAATTGATAGAATTGAGCATAGTTATGAGAATATCTAGGTACGATCATGTATATAGGCATCACGTCCGTGACAAGTAGACCGAAACGATTCTGCATCTGCTACTATTACTCCACACATCGACCGCTATCCAGCATGCATCTAGAGTATTAACTTCATAAGAACAGAGTAATGCTTTAAGTAAGATGACATGATGTAGAGGGATAAACTCATGCAATATGATATAAACCCCATCTTTTTATCCTCGATGGCAACAATACAATACGTGCCTTGCTTCCCCTACTGTCACTGGGAAAGGACACCGCAAGATTGAACCCAAAGCTAAGCACTTCTCCCATTGAAAGAAAGATCAATCTAGTAGGCCAAACCAAACTGATAATTCGAAGAGACTTGCAAAGATAACCAATCATACATAAAAGAATTCAGAGGAGATTCAAATATTGTTCATAGATAATCTTGATCATAAACCCACAATTCATCGGATCACGACAAACACACCGCAAAAGAAGATTACATCAAATAGATCTCCAAGAAGATCGAGGAGAACTTTGTATTGAGATCCAAAGAGAGAGAAGAAGCCATCTAGCTAATAACTATGGACCCGAAGGTCTGAGGTAAACTACTCACACATCATCGGAGAGGCTATGGTGTTGATGTAGAAGCCCTCCGTGATCAATGCCCCCTCCGGCGGAGCACCGGAAAAGGCCCCAAGATGGGATCTCACGGGTACAGAAGGTTGCGGTGGTGGAAATAGGGTTTTGGCTCCGTATCTGATGTTGCAGGGTATATGGGTATATATAGGAGGAAGAAGTACGTCGGTGGAGCAACGTGGGCCCCATGAGGGTGGAGGGCGCACCTGGGGGGGTAGGCGCGCCCCCCTGCCTCGTGCTCTCCTCGTTGATTGCTTTACGTAGACTCCAAGTCCTCTGGATCATGTTTGTTCCAAAAATCACGTTCCCGAAGGTTTCATTCCGTTTGGACTCCGTTTGATATCCTTTTCCTTCGAAACACTGAAATAGGCAAAAAAATAGCAATTCGTGCTGGGCCTCCGGTTAATAGGTTAGTCCCAAAAATAATATAAAAGTGTATAGTAAAGCCCATTAAACATCCAAAACAGAATATAATATAGCATGGAACAATCAAAAATTATAGATACGTTGGAGACGTATCAAGCATCCCCAAGCTTAATTCCTGCTCGTCCTCGAGTAGGTAAATGACAAAAACAGAATTTTTGATGTGGAATGCTACTTAGCATAATTTTCAATGTAATTCTCTTATTTGTGGTATGAATATTCAGATCCGAAAGATTCAAGACAAAAGTTTAATATTGACATAAAAATAATAATACTTCAAGCATACTAACTAAGCAATTATGTCTTCTCAAAATAACATGGCCAAAGAAAGTTATCCCTACAAAATCATATAGTCTGGCTGTGCTCTATCTTCATCACACAAAGTATTTAATCATGCACAACCCCGATGACAAGCCAAGCAATTGTTTCATACTTTTGATGTTCTCAAACTTTTTCAATCTTCACGCAATACATGAGCATGAGCCATGGACATAGCACTATATGTGGAATAGAATGGTGGTTCTGGAGAAGACAAAAAAGGAGAAGATAGTCTCACATCAACTAGGCATATCAACGGGCTATGGAGATGCCCATCAATAGATATCAATGTGAGTGAGTAGGGATTGCCATGCAACGGATGTACTAGAGCTATAAGTATATGAAAGCTCAACAAGAGAAACTAAGTGGGTGTGCATCCTACTCGCTTGCTCACGAAGACCTAGGGCATTTTGAGGAAGCCCATCATTGGAATATACAAGCCAAGTTCTATAATGAAAATTCCCACTAGTATATGAAAGTGATATCATAGGAGACTCTCTATCATGAAGATCATGGTGCTACTTTGAAGCACAAGTGTGGTAAAAGGATAGTAGCATTGTCCCTTCTCTCTTTTCTCTCATTTTTTTTCTTTGGGCCTTTTCTCTTTTTTTATGGCCTCTTTTTTCATCTGGAGTCTCATCCCGACTTGTGGGGGAATCATAGTCTCCATCATTCTTTCCTCACTTGGGACAATGCTCTAATAATGATGATCATCACACTTTTATTTACTTTACAACTCAAGAATTACAACTCAAAACGTAGAACAAAATATGACTCTATGTGAATGCCTCCGGCGGTGTACCGGGATATGCAATGAATCAAGAGGACATGTATGAAAGAATTATGAACGGTGGCTTTGCCACAAATACGATGTCAACTACATGATCATGCAAAGCAATATGACAATGATGGAGCGTGTCATAGTAAACGAAACGGTGGTAAGTTGCATGGCAATATATCTCCGAATGGCTATGGAAATGCCATGATAGGTAGGTATGGTGGCTGTTTTGAGGAAGGTATATGGTGGGTGTATGATACCAGCGAAAAGTGCGCGGTATTAGAGAGGCTAGCAATGGTGGAAGGAAGAAAGTGCGTATAATCCATGGACTCAACATTAGTCATAAAGAACTCATATACTTGTTGCAAAAATCTACAAGTTATCAAAGCAAAGTATTACGCGCATGCTCCTAGGGGGATAGATTGGTAGGAAAAGACCATCGCTCGTCCCCGACCGCCACTCATAAGGAAGACAATCAATAAATAAATCATGCTCCGACTTCATCACATAACGGTTCACCATACGTGCATGCTACGGGAATCACAAACTTTAACACAAGTATTTCTCAAATTCACAACTACTCAAGTAGCATGACTCTAATATCACCATCTTCATATCTCAAAACAATTATCAAGCATCAAACTTCTCATAGTACTCAACACACTCATAAGATTTTTTTTACTAATCTTGGATGCCTATCATAATTAAAGCATATTACCATGCTGTTTTGTAGGACTCTCAAAATAATATAAGTGAAGCATGAGAGAACAATAGTTTCTATAAAAAAATCCACCACCGTGCTCTAAAATATATAAGTGAAGCACTAGAGCAAAAACTATATAGCTCAAAAGATATAAGTGAAGCACATAGAGTATTCTAATAAATTCCGAATCATGTGTGTCTCTCTCAAAAGGTGTGTACAGCAAGGATGATTGTGTTAAACTAAAAAGCAAAGACTCAAATCATACAAGACGCTCCAAGCAAAACACATATCATGTGGTGAATAAAAATATAGCTCCAAGTAAAGTTACCGATGGACGAAGATGAAAGAGGGGATGCCTTCCGGGGCATCCCCAAGCTTTGGATTTTTGGTGTCCTTAGATTATCTTGGGATGCCATGGGCATCCCCAAGCTTAGGCTCTTGCCACTCCTTGTTCCATAATCCATCAAATCTTTTACCCAAAATTTAAAACTTCACAACACAAAACTTAACAGAAAATCTCGTGAGCTCCGTTAGCGAAAGAAAACAAAACATCACTTCAGGGTACTGTATTGAACTCATTCTTTATTTATATTGGTGTTAAACCTACTGTATTACAACTTTTCTATGGTTTATAAACTCTTCAAAACAAAACATCACTTCAAGGTCTGTGGTAATCTATAACTAACGCAAACTTCTGGAACTAAAAACATTCTACAAAAATAGGACGACCTAGACAATTTGTTTATTGATCTACTGCAATTGGAATCAGTATTTTATCATGTTCTGGTGATTTTAAACAATTGTTTTCGTGAACAGAAAGTTTCTGGAATTTTCGGCAAGATCAAATAACTATATCCAAGAAGATCCTATAGGTTTAACTTGGCACAAAAACTAACTAAAACATAAAAACAAATCTAACCAGAGGCTAGATCACATATTTATTCCTAAACAGAAGCAAAAAGCAAAAAAAACTAAAATAAAATAGGGTTGCCTCCCAACAAGCGCTATCGTTTAACGCCCCTAGCTAGGGATAAAAGCAAGGATAGATCTAGGTATTGCCATCTTTGGTAGGCAATCCATAAGTGGCTCTCATAATAGATTCATAAGGTAATTTTATTTTCTTTCGAGGGAAGTGTTCCATGCTTTTCCTTAACGGAAATTGGAATCTAATATTCCCTTCCTTCATATCAATAATTGCACCAATCGTTCTGTGGCACCCCGGCTCAGAGAAACCGGAACGCCCCGTATTCCAGCCCAGAGATCGAGGAAAAGTCTGTGGAATACGGCACTGCTTGACATAGAACAAATCAGCTCTTATTACAAGAATAATAATACAAGGGTCTGATGTTACAAAGAAGCACATCAGCACGGCGACACTACGCCTGCGATACTACACTTGCTCTATGCTAGCAGCGGAACAACTAGTAGCAGCGGAATACTTCTAGCAGCGGAACAACGATGAAGATGGTGAACTCCACTCCGCAGGGACTCTGGCTGGGACACGATCTAGCTCGCACGAACGGACACCTCGACAAACAATCAAGAAATCATGGCATCACCTGCAATCTGGCATCACACGCCGGGTCAGTACATTGAATGTACTCGCAAGCTCACAACAACCATAAACATCAAGGCAAGACAATAACATAGCATTAACAGGTTAATTAATTAACAACTACCATGATACGACAGCAACTACTAAGCATGATATGAAACTACTACAATACTGATAAACCAACATCTCATATCTCCATAACCATATCTCTCTTGGCTAGCCGGCCAAGCAATATACCATCTCGATCACCTCGTGATCAAAACCAAACGGTGATCTTTCCGGCGATCACTACCATGACCAACACTTGGTCTCAAACTGTGATCTTTCCGGCGATCACAACCCTGACAAACACTTGGTCTCAAACTATGATCTTTCCGGCGATCACAACCCTGACCAACACTTGGTCTCCAACATCATCATCAACATCCTGCCAATCTGCACTGCTCAAAATATCAACATATACATCACCTATAAGTCATTCCGTCATGTGAGTGTTGATCGAACGGTGTGACCTAGTACGAACCCATGCCCATGACCGAGGACGCGGCTATCAATAGATTTAAATACACACTCTGCAGAGGTAGCGCACTTTACCCACACCACGGAACCCATGGCCTCGCACTCCCATTCGGGTGGACCAACGGCGTTCCGACAAAACCGATCTACTGCCATGACACTCTCCCGGCCACTCCGACTCACTCCCCACTGGGCTAGTCCTCGGTGGCCCCGTGTCTACCAAAGACACAACGACCACCGTCGTGGCCAAAACATAAACTGTCCCACACGGGGATACACGCGCGCAAAATCCAACTACGAGCACACAAGGCTTATGTCCGCCTACCTAATCAGGGTAGCGCGCGCCAATAACCTTCCCTCGTTGGAGGCACCGGCGAGAGGCACGGCAATAGCATCGCATTAGGTCCTTCCCATAAAGGCAAATGTGGTTGCATTGGAGAAAGCCCGGTTCGGTGGCACCTGACCAACTTAATGACGGAATTTATCCCCAAAAATATAACTATGATGACTGATACTCCGATATCAACTATCAAACTATAATCCAAGTCATAGCAATATCCCACAAATAATCCAAGGCTTAATATCATCTTACCAAAATACTCCGAGGACGGCATAACACTACTATCATGATGAAT
This sequence comes from Triticum aestivum, assembly GCF_018294505.1. Lineage (NCBI taxonomy): Eukaryota > Viridiplantae > Streptophyta > Magnoliopsida > Poales > Poaceae > Triticum > Triticum aestivum. The sequence continues at coordinate 518,025,632 of NC_057799.1, read as the reverse complement.
CCAAGAACGATAAGACTACTACTCAAATATCAAGAACTAACTATCCAACTATGATCCACATGCAAGCATCATCTCCAACATCATACTCCAAAACATAATATCATCTAGCATCATGATGGAAATAACACTAGCCACTAATAATCCAAAGGCAACATGATATCCAAAGTAATACTCCAAAATAATCCCAGATACCATCATGAAAATAATCATAATAGCCACTAAGAATCCAAAGGCACATGTCATCCACATAATCATCAAAATATAAGTCCTAGAACTCCAAGCAATATCATGGCAATAGCAAGATCAAAACAATACTCCGAGAATGCCATGAACAAATCACAAGTAGCTAGAACAATATTTTAAACAAGTTTAAATAAAGAAACCATGTCACTGCATTGCAATCATGCAAATGGAGGGTGTGGCTTGCCTGGGGTGGAAGAAATCACCGGGAGAAAGTGCTAGAAACTCGCGGAAAGAATCGCTGGAAAACGTACTCTCTCGGAGGGGCTGAATAATGGCAGGGGCAAAATGGTCATTTTCAGAATGTCAAAACATGGCGAATATGGTTCCATCAGAACGGGCTCGACAAAACGAAGACGTGCGCTTTGGAATCACCTGATTTGGAGCTAGGCGTAAAAAGATATGAAGTGTTTTTTGCCAGGGACCCATTTGCAAGAAAAATCTTTACAAACTGGACCTGGTCAGAAAAACAGAAAGCGCAGTTTATGGAAATACGCTTTCCAGAGATGAAAACGTACTCTGTCCCAAAGAAGAAGCAGGAGACGCTTTCGACAAGGGAAAGCGTACTCACCAGGAGTACGTCTCCACTTATCCACGTCATCTGCGCGGGGTCAACGGACGTGCGGCTGACAGGTGGGGTCGTGCTCGGGTGGGGCCCGCCTGGCCAAGTCAGCGCCTTCAACCTCTCGTGCCGGCGTTCGGCCGCGGCAGAGGAGGATCCCGACGGGGCTCGTCGGCGATTCCGGCTGCCTCCCGCGGCGCTCGGCACACCAACGTGCTCGGGGGACCGAGCCGCATCGCCTGGTCGGCCTCCCGGTTGCTGAAGACGACGGGAACGGGAGCAGCCTCGACCGCAGCGGACGGCCACGTCGGGCGGTGACGGGCACGGCTCCCTGGTGCGCCGGAGGGTGAGGGAAACGGCGGGGGAGGTTCGCCGGATGTAGATAGGGGCTCTGGTGGTGGAAGAAGGCAAGGAGGGGGACGGCTTTGAGCGAATTTAGGCGGGACAGAGCGGCGGCCGTGGCGACGAGGGGAAGGACTGAGAGCTCCTCGAGCTCGTTTGGGTGGTCGGGGAGGAAGCTAGGAGGGAGGGAAGAAGCTTGGTGAGGTCGAGAGGCCTCGGGGTGGGCTTATATAGGCGGGGAAGGAGGGGGTTGAGCTGGCGTCGCCGCGGACCCGTGTCCCGCGCCGCGGACGCGTGCCCACGCTCGCGAGCTCGGAGGTAGACAACGTAGGATGAGCAGTGGAGGTTCTCACGGGGAGGAGAAGGCCAAAGGAGCACAGGGACGAAGAAGACGGCGAGCTCCAAGCCAAACCGGCACTGTTCGCCCGTGGTCGCGCGGCGGCTTGCGTCGGTGAGGAAGCGGGCGAAGAGGGAGAGGGGTCCAGGGGAACGGCGACGACGAGAGGAAGACATGGACATGCTCACACGCGCTAAGACGACGAGGGGTAAGCGGACGAAGCAGAAACGGCGCCCTGGACGCGGCCACTGCGCACAGAGTGTGTGCACAGGCACGCCATCCTCGTAGTCACCACGCGAACCGGGGCATTCAATGCCCTATAGCACCAAAAATGTAGTCTAGCTGATAGTCCTTCCAAAATGGAGCATTGATGAGTCTATGGCTTGATCTGGGGTGCTATGGTTAATGGTAACTAAGCTCTGAAGTTTACTGCATCAAACTTAGCAGAGCACTGCTAATCAACAGGAAAATGATTGGGTCAAATGGTGTTGTCTGGGATGATTAACTATGGAGCACAAACTAATCTAGTTGTTGTGTAACCCCAAAATTGGTCCAGAATCAAGATTTGGATGATGCACTCACATGGTGTTATGGAAAGGGATGCAACTTGGCAAATCCTCATGATATGGACATATAAAGATTATGTAAAAAGCTCATACCAAATGGACAAGCCAAAATGGTACTTGCTTCACAAACATCATTTCTATCCAGAAACATGGAATAATTTTGGTGATGAAATGGCTCATTGAAATGATGCCAAATTGGGTGGAGAGATGTTTTATGGGTAGGAGGGTGATCGGGTAATTTATCAGGATTTTTGAAGCAATATAAAATGCACTTGCTTCACAACTTGAAAATATTGCCAGAATCAAAGATTTGCTCCTGTGCTCACATAGATGATTGGATGAGGCTTAAAATGGGTGGAGGAGATTAATATGAGCACATGAAGGAGTGTGCAAAAGTTTAACTCATTTGGATACTCCTAGCTAGTACTTCCTTCACAAAGCCTTCTATCTGACAGAAACTTTGAAAATTCACTGAGGAAGATTGGCTAGGCAAATAAAGTTAAACTTGTGCATGAGGCAATGATTTGGACATAAAATAATGCCCAAGGAGTTTGGGAGCAACTAGGAAAATATAAATGACACTTCCTTCACAAAGTGCCATTTAGGGCAGAATAGAAGAATAATTATTGGGGAATTATTTTTGAGCTAGGACAGGAAAGTTCGGGCATATTTGAGGAACATATGACCCAAAGGAATTTTAAGAATTATATGGGAATTTTTGGATGGGCAGAAATATAGGTTGCTTCACAACCTAGGGCAATTGAGGTTATTCCTTTAATGAAAAAGGAATTTTCCCCAAGAAAAGAATATTGGGATTTGGGCTAGGATGGGATTGGCATGACCTTGGAAAAGATTCGAGGATGATGAGCCACTTGGGAGAAGAATTGAAGATGATTTCCCAAGTGACAAGGCCACAGAACCACTCCAAAAAAAGAAAAACAGAGCAAAAACCAAATAAATCAAAAGAAAAAGAAAAGGGCCAAAATCCAGGCTGTTACAACTCTTACCCCCTTAAAGAAATCTCATCCTCGAGATTTAGTTGCTCTCGGAACAAGTATGACTTGAGGATACCGTTTCCACCTCGGTATCCTTTGTCCTTTATTTATTGTTCCCCCAAGAATTTCAGATGATCAACTTACCTTGCTCTGGGGTTGGCTTGCTTCACCTTTCCCCAAATTCTGACGGGTTTTTGCTCATATACCACTTCCTTTTGCTGACGTAAGTTTTCTCATATATGCGGTGATATCGAATGGATCTGATCATAAATTTCCTTTTCCATGAAAACTTTTTACTTCTGCTACCGGGTTACTCAAACAAATGCATGTCTTCTTGATTCCATAAATGTTGAGAATCATGGCCATTTTCTGACAGGATCTGACTGCTCGCAAGTGGTACTGATTTATCTAAATTGATCCCTTTGACTCGAGCATGGGGTCTGTACCCAAGATTCGACTGCCTTCTGTCATGAGCGATATAACGGGGTATGGAGTTACAGCTGTGTCATACCATCGAATATTAATACCTTGAGACTGGCCTGACAGGGTGCTGGCGGGAAAATAATTTTCTTGACATGTTGTCCGTGTACATGGTTCCGCCAGTGAATATACTTGATCTGAGCTGATGGTTCGGCTTTTAATTTACCCATGTTGTCGGTATACCCAGGTGTGGAAATGAAGCTATGAGATGCTGTAACACTGCCGCTGAGGTCAAACTGCAGAGTTTACAAAAGGAAATCTTGGATCTGACAGAACAGACTTGGATATTCTGCACTAACCATTTCAAGCGGGTCAGCGGGATATGAAATCCTTGTAGAACGGAGCAATCCTCTGAGGGTATGCCTTTGTGGCTCCATATGGAATTACGGCCTCCAACTGATTTGGGTATCCGGACCCTGATGTTCATGCAAAAATCGTCATACCTTTGTTGTCAGTCTCACCCTTTAACAATCATGATTTTCTTTGTGAGGATACCTTACTGAAATAACTTGGCCACACATGTCCTTGATTCTTCATATGACCATGATTGTGATTAATATTTTTGACATTATTCCTTGTGCTTGATTTTCTGACCTGTGTCCGCACATATATGACATATACTCGGGGTTTGTAGCTGTACGGAGCTCATTGCTGAGGCCAATCATACAAGAAGGTGACAAGGTTTCATGATATAACCTTGTCTGGTGCGGGAATAATGACCTTGATGACCATGGTCAAGACTGTGGATTCTGTGATGTCATCCCCAGATCTTGTCGATCCTTGTAATTCATGAGATGTATCTCTGCTTATCTTCATTTGCATGACTTATGAGGTTGTTGGGTCCGTACCTTTCTTAGGTATATCTGCTGGATCAGTGCCGTATCCCGTATGAGTGACTGATCTGACCGAGGATACATGCTTACCATATGTATAATAATCGTATGCAACTGAATACCCGATTATTGCGGCAGGCATATGTTTTGACTGAATTGTACCTCTGACAAAATTATTGCAAATATGATCCTTGAGATGTACTGCCATATACTGCCAACTCATCATATAATCTCTGAGGACGGTACATAGTGTGGTACTAGCGCGGACTGGGTGGCTTACGAGGGAAGCCATCCGAGTAGCTTACTGAGGAAGACTCTTAGAATCTGCTCGAGGCTTTTGGTCTGGGTAGCGTGCAGAAGAAATCTCGATAGCTTACACATGAAGCTTGGTCGGATTATTGTGCTGGAGAAGCCTGAGTTCCGTACTTGAGAACCTTCTCCTCAGTTTTGCTTGTTGAGAAAAATTCATTTATGTCTGCCAGAAGCTTTTACCGAGGTATCTTGTTGAGAAAGACCGGGTATCGTGGGCCGGAAATTGTTCACATATCATGCTGAGGAAAAATTGAGGAGCCTTGCCTCATAAATTTCTTCCAATAGCGTGTGGAATAATACTGGGTTTCTTATATCCAAAACTTCATACTGATATGCAGACTGAAATCCATACACACGCCCATAATATTCTGAGGCTGATTATTTGCATGAGAAAAATGGTTTGACTGTCTTCCTCGAGCATGTCACATTCTGACTTTATTTCGGATGATAACATATTTCAAGCATTATGCATTGTTGAGCCAAAACTTTGTATATGATCCATACCTCTGTCTGAAAATATACCGTTGGGCTTGTACCTGACTTGTCTTGCTGCTGACTTGATCATTACTGTTGTGAGGATTTGGTACTGATGGGAACTTGATTTATCAGTACTGTCGAGAGGAGTGCACACTGATGCACAATTGATTATCAGCCTCAAGATCAGATATTTCCCATTTTACTGCAGACGACTGAGAATTCCATTCTGTTTAGCTGAGTTTCCAAATATTCAAACTCCTTGTTGCTTCTTTGAGTCCGGTGTTGGTTGATGAGCAACTCTTTATAGGGGGGAAATAATGTAACACCGGGGCCCAGAAAAAAAAGAAGCAAAAGAAAACTCAACTAAACAAAAGCACACAACAACAATCAATTCACACACAATCAATGTCACATTTTACTGCGAGTCACACAATATGCATGCCTACTTAAGCACACAAATCTCGCGGGATCTCCGGTTCTACGATCTAGCATGCTGTGACGATGTGCACGAGGACGAATAAATGTGTGGAAGAATTGGTGTAAACAGCGCTACACCAAGTGCTAGCTTAGCCAGGTAGCAACCTGGACTAGCTCAGAGGCGAGGACGTACTTGGTAACCATGTAGCAGGACACGAATGTCGCGACCACATTATTATCAAGCGCACCATTTCTGCAAACAGTGTCGGGATCACTTGGCATCACTCCGCTGGGACAGAAATGACACCAAACACCGAAGAACGAGCAAGAAAAGAAAACTGAAGAAATGCAAAGGTTGAGTTGTAGTGGATCCGGACCAATGCCAGCTACACTCACCAGATAAACCGTCAGTAGCAAAATAATAAGGCTATATGCATGCTATGCAACAAACAAATGCAGCAACCAAATGCAACAAACAAGGTAGAGCCTATACTATCGATTACTACCGGTTTCTACCGCTCGCGCTGACTAGGGCATCCTACAGCCAGACCTACTCTGATACCAAGCCTGTGGCACCCCGGCTCAGAGAAACCGGAACGCCCCGTATTCTAGCCCAGAGATCGAGGAAAAGTCTCTGGAATACGGCACTGCTTGACATAGAACAAATCAGCTCTTATTACAAGAATAATAATACAAGGGTCTGATGTTACAAAGAAGCACATCAGCACGGCGACACTACGCCTGCGATACTACACTTGCTCTATGCTAGCAGCGGAACAACTAGTAGCAGCGGAACAACGATGAAGATGGTGAACTCCACTCTGCAGGGACTCTAGCTGGGACACGATCTAGCTCGCACGAATAGACACCTCGACAAACAATCAAGCAATCATGGCATCACCTGCAATCTGGCATGACACGCCAAGTCAGTACATTGAATGTACTTGCACGCTCACAACAACCATAAACATCAAGGCAAGACAATAACATAGCATTAACAGGTTAATTAATTAACAACTACCATGATATGACAGCAACTACTAAGCATGATATGAAACTACTACAATACTGACAAACCAACATCTCATATCTCCATAACCATATATCTCTTGGCTAGCCGGCCAAGCAATATACCATCTTGATCACCTCGTGATCAAAACCAAACGGTGATCTTTCCGGCGATCACTACCATGACCAACACTTGGTCTCAATGAAGGAAATATGCCCTAGAGGCAATAATAAAGTTATTATTTATTTCCTTATATCATGATAAATGTTTATTATTCATGCTAGAATTGTATTAACCGGAAACTTAGTACATGTGTGAATACATAGACAAACATAGTGTCACTAGTATGCCTCTACTTGACTAGCTCGTTAATCGAAGATGGTTGAGTTTCCTAGCCATGGACATGAGTTGTCATTTGATTAACGGGATCACATCATTAGGAGAATGATGTGATTGACTTGACCCATTCCGTTAGCTTAGCACTTGATCGTTTAGTATGTTGCTATTGCTTTCTTCATGACTTATACATGTTCCTATGACTATGAGATTATGCAACTCCCATTTACCGGAGGAACACTTTGTGTGCTACCAAACGCCACAATGTAACTGGGTGATTATAAAGGTGCTCTACAGGTGTCTCCGACGGTACTTGTTGGGTTGGCATATTTCGAGATTAGGATTTGCCACTCCGATTGTCGGAGAGGTGTCTCTGGGCCCACTCGGTAATGCACATCACTATAAGCCTTGCAAGCATTGTAACTAATGAGTTAGTTACGGGATGATGTATTACCGAACGAGTAAAGAGACTTGCCAGTAACGAGATTGAACTAGGTATTGAGATACCGATGATCGAATCTCGGGCAAGTAACATACCGATGACAAAGGGAACAACGTATGTTGTTATGTGGTTTGACCGATAAAGATCTTCGTAGAATATGTGGGAGCCAATATGAGCATCCAGGTACCACTATTGGTTATTGGCCGGAGACGTGTCTCGGTCATGTCTACATAGTTCTCGAACCCGTAGGGTCCGCACGCTTAAAGTTTCGGTGACGATTGTATTATAAGTTTATGTGATTTGATGTACCAAAGGTAGTTCAGAGTCCCGGATGAGATCAGGGACATGACGAGGAGTCTCGAAATGGTTGAGACGTAAAGATCGATATATTGGACGACTATATTCGGACATCGGAAAGGTTCTGAGTGATTCGGGTATTTTCGAAGTACCGGGGAGTTACGGGAATTCACCGGGAGAAGTATTGGGCCTTATTGGGCCATACGGGAATAGAGGAGAGAGGCCAAAAGGAAGGAGGCGCGCCCCCCCCCCCTCTGGTCCGAATTGGAGAAGGGGTGCAGCCCCCTTTTCCTTCTCCCTCTCCCCCTCTTTCCTTCTCTCCTACTCCGGAAAGGAAAGGGGAATCCTACTAGGACTTGGGAGTCCTAGTAGGACTCCCCACACTTGGCGCGCCCCCTCTACGGCCGGCCTCTCCCTCCCTCCTTTATATACAGGGGCAGGGGGCACCTCTAGACACAACAATTGATCTCTTGATCTCTTAGCCGTGTGCGGTGCCCCCCTCCACCATATTCCACCTCGGTCATATTGTAGTGGTGCTTAGGCGAAGCCCTGCGTCGGTAGCAACATCATCACCGTCATCACGCCGTCGTGCTGACGGAACTCTCCTGTGAAACTCTGCTGGATCAGAGTTCTCGGGACGTCATCAAGCTGAACGTGTGCTGAACTCGGAGGTGCCGTACGTTCGGTACTTGGATCGGTCGGATCGTGAAGACGTGCGACTACATCAACCGCGTTGTGCTAACGCTTCCGCTTTCAGTCTATGAGGGTACGTGGACACACTCTCCCCTCTCGTTGCTATGCATCACCATGATCCTGTGTGTGCGTAGGATTTTTTTTGAAATTACTACGTTCCCCAACAGTGGCATCCGAGCCTGGTTTTATGCGTAGATGTTATATGCACGAGTAGAACACAAGTGAGTTGTGGGCGATACAAGTCATACTGCTTACCAGCATGTCATACTTTGGTTCGGCGGTATTATTGGATGAAGCGGCCTAGACCGACATTACGCGTACGCTTACGCGAGACTGGTTCTACCGACGTGCTTTACACACAGGTGGCTGGCGGGTGTGAGTTTCTCCAACTTTAGTTGAACCGAGTGTGGCTACGCCCGGTCCTTGAGAAGGTTAAAACAACACTAACTTGACGAACTATCGTTGTGGTTTTGATGTGTAGGTAAGAACGGTTCTGCTCAGCCCGTAGCAGCCACGTAAAACTTGCAACAACAAAGTAGAGGACGTCTAACTTGTTTTTGCAGGGCATGTTGTGATGTGATATGGTCAAGACGTGATGAGATATAAGTTGTTGTATGAGATGATCATGTTTTGTTGAAGTTATCGGCAACTGGCAAAAGCCTTATGGTTGTCTCTTTATTGCATAAGATGCAAGCGCCAAATAATTGCTTTACTCTATCGCTATGCGATAGCAATTGTTGCAAGAGCAATAGTTGGCGAGACGACCATGTGACGACACATTGATATAGATCAAGATGATGGAGATCATGGTGTTATGCCGGTGACGATGGAGATCATGACGGTACTTTGGAGATGGAGATCAAAGGCGCAAGATGATCATGGCCATATCATGTCACATATTATGATTGCATGTGATGTTTATCTTTTATACATCTTATTTTGCTTAGTTCGACGGTAGAATTATAAGATTATCTCTCACTAAAATTTCAAGGTATAAGTGTTCTCCCTGAGTATGCACCGTTGCGACAGTTCTTCGTGCCGAGACACCACGTGATGATCGGGTGTGATAAGCTCTACGTTCAAATACAACGGGTGTAAGACAGTTTTGCACACGCAGAATACTCGGGTTAAACTTGACGAGCCTAGCATATGCAGATATGGCCTCGGAACACTCGGGACCGAAAGGTCGAGCGTGAATCATATAGTAGATATGATCAACATAGTGATGTTCACCATTGAAAACTACTCCATCTCACGTGATGATCGGACATGGTTTAGTTGATTTGGATCAAGTGATCACTTAGATGATTAAAGGGATGTCTATCTAAGTGGGAGTTCTTAAGTAATATGATTAATTCAACTTTAATTTATCATGAACTTAGTCCTAGTAGTATTAGCATATCTATGTTGTAGATCAATAGCTCGCGATGTTGCTCCCCGTTTGTTGTGTTCCTAGAGGAAAACTATGTTGAAAAATGTTAGTAGCAATGATGCGGATTGGATCCGTGATCTGAGGATTATCCTCATTGCTTCACAGAAGAATTATGTCCTTAATGCACCGCTAGGTGACAGACCTATTGTAGGAGCAGATGCAGACGTTATGAACGTTTGGCTAGCTCAATATGATGACTACTTGATAGTTTAGTGCACCATGCTTAACGGCTTAGAATCGGGACTTCAAAGACGTTTTGAACATCATGGACCATATGAGATGTTCCAGGAGTTGAAGTTAATATTTCAAGCAAATACTCGAGTTGAGAGATATGAAGTCTCCGACAAGTTCTATAGCTAAAAGATGGAGGAGAATAGCTCAAGCAGTGAGCATGTGCTCAGATTGTCTGGGTACTACAATCGCTTGAATCAAGTGGGAGTTAATCTTCCAGATAAAATAGTGATTGACAGAATTCTCTAGTCACCATCACCAAGTTAGTAGAACTTCGTGATGAACTATAGTATGCAAGGGATGATGAAAACGATTCCCGAGCTTTTCATGATGATGAAATCGATGAAGGTAGAAATCAAGAAAGAGCATCAAGTGTTGATGATTAACAAGACCACTAGTTTCAAGAAAAAGGGCAAAGGGAAGAAGGGGGACTTCAAGAAGAACGGCAAGCAAGTTGCTGCTCAAGTGAAGAAACCCAAGTCTGGACCTAAGCCTGAGATTAAGTGCTTCTACTGCAAAGGGACTGGTCACTGGAAGCGGAACTGCCCCAAGTATTTGGCGGATAAGAAGGATGGCAAAGTGAAAAAAGGTATATTTGATATACATGTTATTGATGTGTACCTTACTAGTGTTTATAGCAACCCCTCAGTATTTGATACTAGTTCAGTTGCTAAGATTAGTAACTCGAAACGGGAGTTGCAGAATGAACAGAAACTAGTTAAGGGCGAGGTGACGATGTGTGTTGGAAGTAGTTCCAAGATTGATATGATCATCATCGCACACTCCCCATACTTTCGGGATTAGTGTTGAACCTAAATAAGTGTTATTTAGTGTTTGCGTTGAGCATGAATATGATTTGATCATGTTTATTGCAATACGGTTATTCATTTAAGTTAGAGAATAATTGTTGTTCTGTTTACATGAAGAAAACCTTATATGATTACACACTCAATGAAAATGGTTCATTGGATCTCGATTGTAGTGATACACATATTCATAATATTGAAACCAAAAGATGCAAAGTTAATAATGATAGTGCAACTTATTTGTGGCACTGCCGTTTAGGTCATATTGGTGTAAAGCGCATAAAGAAACTCCATGGTGATGGGCTTTTGGAATCACTTGATTATGAATCACTTGATGCTTGCAAACCATGCCTCTTGGGCAAGATGACTAAAACACCGTTCTCCGGAACAATGGAGCAAGCAACAAATTTGTTGGAAATCATACATACTGATGTATGTGGTCCGATGAATATTGAGGCTCGCGGCGGGTATCGTTATTTTCTAACCTTCACAGATGATTTGAGCAGATATGGGTATATCTACTTGATGAAACATAAGTCTGAAACATTTGAAAAGTTCATATAATTTCAGAGTGAAGTGGAAACTCATCGTAACAAGAAAATAAAGTTTCTATGATCTGATCATGGAGAAGAATATTTGAGTTACGAGTTTGGTCTTCATTTGAAACAATGCGGAATAGTTTCGCAACTCACGCCACCTGGAACACCACAGCGTAATGGTATGTCCGAACATCATAACCGTACTTTATTAGATATGGTGCAATCTATGATGTCTCTTACCGATTTACCACTATCGTTTTGGGGTTATGCATTAGAGACAGCTGCATTCACGTTAAATAGGGCACCATCTAAATCCGTTGAGACGACACCATATGAACTGTGGTTTGGCAAGAAACCAAAGTTGTCGTTTCTTAAAGTTTGGGGTTGCGATGCTTATGTGAAAAAGTTTCATCCTGATAAGCTCAAACCCAAATCGGAGAAATGTGTCTTCATAGGATACCCAAAGAAGACAGTTGGGTACACCTTCTATCACAGATCTGAAGGCAAGACATTTGTTGTTAAATTTGGATCCCTTCTAGAGAAGGAGTTTCTCTCGAAAGAAGTGAGTGGGAGGAAAGTAGAACTTGATGAGGTAATTGTACCTTCTCTCGAATTAAAAAGTAGCTCATCACTGAAATCAGTTCCAGTGATGCCTACACGAATTAGTGAGGAAGTTAATGATGATGATCATGAAACTTCAGATCAAGTTTCTACCAAACCTCGTAGGTCAACCAGAGTAAGATCCGCACCAGAGTGGTACAGTAATCCTGTTCGGGAAGTCATGTTACTAGACCATGACGAACCTGCGAACTATGAGGAAGCGATGATGAGCCCAGATTCCACGAAATGGTTTGAGGCCATGAAATCTGAGATAGGATCCATGTATGAGAACAAAGTATGGACTTTGGTTGACTTGCCCGATGATCGGCAAGCCATAGAAAATAAATGGATCTTCAAGAGGAACACAGACGCTGATAGTAGTGTTACTATCTACAAAGCTAGACTTGTCAGAAAAGGTTTTTGACAAAGTTCAAGGTGTTGACTACGATGAGATTTTCTCACTCGTATCGATGCTTAAAGTCTGCCCGAATCATGTTAGCAATTGCCGCATTTTATGAAATCTGGCAAATGGATAACAAAACTGCAATCCTTAATGTATTTATTAAAGAAGAGTTGTATATGATGAAACCAGAAGGTTTTTTCAATCCTAAAGGTGCTAACAAAATGTGCAAGCTCCAGCGATCCATCTGTGGACTGGTGCAAGTATCTCGGAGTTGGAATATACGCTTTGTTGAGTTGATTAAAGCATATAGTTTTATACAGATTTGCGGTGAAGCCTCTATTTACAAGAAAGTGAGTGGGAGCATTACAACATTTCTGATAAATATATGTGAATGACATATTGTTGATCAGAAATAATGTAGAATTTTCTGGAAAGCATAAAGGAGTATTTGAAAGGAGTTTTTCAAATAAAGACCTCGGTGAAGCTGCTTACATATTGAGCATCAAGATCTATAGAGATAGATCAAGACGCTTAATAAGTTTTTTCAATGAGTACATACCTTGACAAGATTTTGAAGTAGTTCAAAATGGAACAGTCAAAGAAAGAGTTCTTGCCTATGTTACAAGGTGTGAAATTGAGTAAGACTCAAAGCCCGACCACGGGAGAAGATAGAAAGAGAATGAAAGTCATTCCCTATGCCTCAGCCATAGGTCCTATAAAGTATGCCATGTTGTGTACCAGATCTATTGTAAACCCTACACTGAGTTTAGCAAGGGAGTATAATAGTGATCTAGGAGTAGATCACTGGACGGCGATCGAAATTATCCTTAGTGGAATAAGGATACGTTTCTCGATTATGGAGGTGACAAAAGGTTCATCGTAAAGGGTTACGTCGATGCAAGTTTTGACAATGATCCAGATAACTCTAAGTCTCAATCTGGATACATATTGAAAGTGGGAGCTATTAGCTAGAGTAGCTCCGTGCAGAGCATTGTAGACATAGAATTTGCAAAATACATACGGATCTGAATGTGGCAGACCTGTTGACTAAACTTCTCTCACAAGCAAAACATGATCACACCTTAGTAATCTTTGGGTGTTAATCACATAGTGATGTGAACTAGATTATCGACTCTAGTAAACCCTTTGGGTGTTGGTCACATGACGATGTGAACAATGGGTGTTAATCACATGGTGATGTGAACTATTGGTGTTAAATCACATGGTGATGTGAACTAGATTATTGACTCTAGTGCAAGTGGGAGACTGAAGGAAATATGCCCTAGAGGCAATAATAAAGTATTATATATTTCCTTATATCATGATAAATGTTTATTATTCATGCTAGAATTGTATTAACCGGAAACATAATACATGTGTGAATACATAGACAAACAGAGTGTCACTAGTATGCCTCTACTTGACTAGCTCGTTAATCAAAGATGGTTATGTTTCCTAGCCATAGACATGAGTTGTCATTTGATTAACGGGATCACCTCATTAGGAGAATGACGTGATTGACATGACCCATTACGTTAGCTTAGCACCCGATCGTTTAGTATGTTGCTATTGCTTTCTTCATGACTTATACATGTTCCTATGACTATGAGATTATGCAACTCCCGTTTACCGGAGAAACACTTTGTGTGCTACCAAACGTCACAACGTAACTGGGTGATTATAAAGGTGCTCTACAGGTGTCTCCGAAGGTACTTGTTGGGTTGGCGTATTTCGAGATTAGGATTTGCCACTCCGATTGTCGGAGAGGTGTCTCTGGGCCCACTCGGTAATGCACATCACTATAAGCCTTGCAAGCATTGTAACTAATGAGTTAGTTACGGGATGATGTATTACGGAACGAGTAAAGAGACTTGCCAGTAACGAGATTGAACTAGGTATTGAGATACCGATGATCGAATCTCGGGCAAGTAACATACCGATGACAAAGGGAACAACGTATGTTGTTATGCGGTTTGACCGATAAAGATCTTCGTAGAATGTGTGGGAGCCAATATGAGCGTCCAAGTTCCGCTATTGGTTATTGGCCGGAGACGTGTCTCGGTCATGTCTACATAGTTATCGAACCCGTAGGGTCCGCACGCTTAAAGTTTCGGTGACGATTGTATTATAAGTTTATGTGATTTGATATACCGAAGGTAGTTCAGAGTCCCGGATGAGATCGGGGACATGACGAGGAGTCTCGAAATGGTTGAGACGTAAAGATCGATATATTGGACGACTATATTCGGACATCGGAAAGGTTCCGAGTGATTCGGGTATTTTCGGAGTACCGGGGAGTTACGGGAATTCACCGGGAGAAGTATTGGGCCTTATTGGGCCATACGGGAATAGAGGAGAGAGGCCAAAAGGAAGGAGGCGCCCCCCCCCTCTGGTCCGAATTGGACAAGGGGTGCAGCCCCCTTTTCCTTCTCCCTCTCCCCCTCTTTCCTTCTCTCCTACTCCGGAAAGGAAAGGGGAATCCTACTAGGACTTGGGAGTCCTAGTAGGACTCCCCACACTTGGCGCGCCCCCTCTAGGGCTGGTCTCTCCCTCCCTCCTTTATATACGGGGGCAGGGGGCACCTCTAGACACAACAATTGATCTCTTGATCTCTTAGCCGTGTGCGGTGCCCCCCTCCACCATATTCCACCTCGGTCATATCGTAGCGGTGCTTAGGCGAAGCCCTGAGTCGGTAGCAACATCATCACCGTCATCACGCCATCGTGCTGACGGAACTCTCCCGTGAAGCTCTGCTGGATCGGAGTTCGCGGGACGTCATCGAGCTGAACGTGTGCTGAACTCGGAGGTGCCGTACGTTCGGTACTTGGATCAGTCGGATCGTGAAGACGTACGACTACATTAACCGCGTTGTGCTAACGCTTCCGCTTTCGGTCTACGAGGGTATGTGGACACACTCTCCCCTCTCGTTGCTATGCATCACCATGATCCTGTGTGTGCGTAGGAATTTTTTTGAAATTACTATGTTCCCCAATACTCAAACTGTGATCTTTCCGGCGATCACAACCCTGACTGTCGTGGAATTGTCACGGCAGATGTCCTAGTGTGAGGACTTAGTCGTGAGGCCAACGCATCTATGTGGTAGCTTGAGAGGGGTTGAGCGGAATCGAGAGACGCAACACACAAGACGAGGATTTAGACAGCTTCGGGCCCCGGGAAACATCATCCGGTAATAACCCTACATGTTGTTTGTGGCTAGGTCTCATTATGCTCATGAGGGAGTCGCCGTAAACCGGCTCTCCTAGTTGTGTCTAGCCCTAAGATTGTTTCTTCTTGCTTGTCCTCTTTGGGAAGCCATGCCCCTCCTTATATAAGTTAGAGGGGCGGGTTACATGTGGAGTCCTATTAGGATTAGGACTAGTCTACCTTCTAATACAAACTGGATACAAGTCCGGGTCTTTAACTCCTTGTAAGGTAATATTCTTCACGCCTTTCCTCTTAAACCGGCCCACCATTAATATAAACCGACCCTCTGGGCCTTGGGCCTTGTCATCCGTCTGTCCCGCCCGCCGGGTTACCAGTGAGTTATAATGTCCAGGCAGGTTGCTTGTAAACCGTTTGGTCAGGGCAAGTCGCCAGTGAATCGCCAAGTGTCAATCGGGTCTCAAGTAAACCGCCAAGTCCGGCCGGGTCATATTTCCGGCTGGTTTACGCCGCGGGGTATATCCCCGACATTAGCCCCCAGTTTAATTTGGATTTATCCATGTTAAACTGATCTGCAACATAAACACAAGAACAAATTTGGCGGGTTGTGCTCCGGTTTAAATATTCTTATAAACCGGCATTTGATCATCCTTAAGTCCTTGTCATCTCTTCCTTCTGAAAAATCTGAGTCAATAGACCAGCTTCATGATCAATTTGCTTGCAGAAAATATTTTGTAAATAAAGAATCCATTTGAATCGGCCTTCAATGCTCTGATTTGACAAAAATATTGGTCTTCAAATATTCAACTGATATCCGCCGGTTTGAAAATGTAGAACTTGCCAGTTTATCATTGCCAAAATTGCCGGGTTATAAAAACTGATGATCCCGGGTCATGACCGTTTATAGACGCCGGGTTATGATTGTTGCCAATGCCGGGTCACACAATTAATCTTCCTGATTTGCCCAAAATTGAGAATCTGCAGATGTTCCTCCTTTATATGCATATTACCTGTAGCCCCCAAGTCTTAAGAGGAGAACATAATAATAGCTTAAGACTTGTTTCAATATAAATGTTGCAACCTTGAAGAAATCCGGATTGTTCATCTCAGTAACTAGTCACAACTGAATATTCCATATTATGTAGCCCCCAAGTGCCGGGTTGTCATGCTTGCAGCAACCTGGGACTTGTAATTTCCTGATGCTCATAAAAACTTCAACCAGTGTAGCCCCCAAGGGCCGGGTCATTATGCAGATAATGAGCAGGGACTTTGTAGATATGATCATGTAGACTTGAACAACAACGTGTAGCCCCCAAGGGCCGGCTTAGTAAGATAATACTAAGCTGGGACTTTATATATACTTCATTGAAAATAACATCATATAATGTAACTCCCATCATGGGGCTTGAACCCACGTCCACAAGGTTAAGAGCTTTGTGCTTTACCAACTGAGGAGTGGACCCTTCAATATAATGGATTTAAAACTTGTGTACCTTGAATTGTTGACAGGAGCAATTGATAGCCCCCAAGGGCCGACTCATTACACTGTGATGAGTCGGGTCTTCAATAAGGTGAGCAAAAAATGACTTTGCATTAGCCCCCAAGTGCCATGGTGCATGCTTGCAGCGACATGAGACTTGCATATTTGATGTAATCTCAACATGAATAATATAGCCCCCAAGTGTCGGGTCGTAAGCCTGCAGTGACTCGGGATTATTTCTTCAATTGTAGAATAAATCATATCCATTGGTAATATAATAGCCACTGCGCTAAAGCGACTTTGAAAACCTTAATCATAATACTTGTTATTGATAACCATAATAAAAATCCAGCCATGTTGGTTATTTGAAGATTTGAATAATATAATCCAATGATTTATGAGCGCATGATTCCAATGGCGCAATCCAAATATATACTGGCGACTTATAATCCCAAGCCAGTCCGGGTTAATAAACACTGGATAATTTATCATCATACTGGCGACTTATAGTCGAAAGCCAGGCCGGGTTAATAAACGCCGGTGATTTATAATCATGCTTTATTCAACCTGTTTCTGCATACAACAAGTTTAAAGTGTCCTGGCGATTTACCGCCGGACGGGTCATAATTCCCAACATATAACCCGGGTTTATAACCAAGGCTGCATTTAAGAATAATCAAATATGTAATATATCATACCTGTGACATTGAATCACATTGTTGGTTTACCAACTTTTTGTAGTAAGAGTGATAACTCCAATCTTGAGTAATGATAACTCCTTCCATACTGTGCCGGTTTATGATAAAACCGTACCGGGTTGTGATAAACACCGGTTTATCCATATTCAATACTGGCGACTTATAGTCAAAACCAGACCGGGTTAATAAGTGCCAGATTATAACTGAGCATGTACTGACAACTTGTAGTTGAAAGCCGAGCCGGGTTGATGAACACCGGTTTATCAAAAAAAACTCATAATTCTTATCAAAAGAAAGAAAAACTTGGCAAAAAGCAAATGAAAACATGTAGTCGAGGCTTTTCATGGGCTGCCAGACCACTGAGTTAAACCATTTTGCAAAGCCTTTTAAGATGGTCCTTAATCCTTAACCAAACATCATTTTAACTTGACAAGTTCAGGGTCTTATCAGAGTAACTTGTCAAAGTTCTACCTGGGCGGAGTAACTTACTTAAAAAGGCAGGCTAACCTGGGGTTTTAGGTGTATACACCAGGCTTCCAAGCCATGGCTTGATAGCCTATTACAAGTGTAGATTCTTTGTTCATTTTGACAGCAAAGAATCCCCAAGTAACATTTTGAGCTGTGCTCAGTGGGTGCCTATGTTTGAGTTGTTGTTTTACAACACTCTCTTTGGCCCCGGATTGATTTGGCTTTGAGCCGATGAAGAGGTGTGACTATGGTTCGGATACGACCAAGCCCCCAAGTGATGTTGTGGCATTGCGCCGATCAAGAGATGTAGCTATGGTTCGGATACGACCAAGCCCCCAAGTGGTGTTGTGGCATTGTGCCGATCAAGAGGTGTAGCTATGGTTCGGATACGACCAAGCCCCCAAGTGATGTTCTGGCATTGCGCCGATCAAGAGGTGTAGCTATGGTTCGGATACGACCAAGCCCCCAAGTGATATTGTATAAAGCTTTGATAAGCTGAACCAAGAGGTAAACCAGACGCCGCTTTATAAACAGAAGCCCCCATGTAACTTTTCTGAGAACTCGAACTTTGCGAGAGATATTTCTTCTTGAACCGGATGTTAAACCGGATATTGAGAGCTTCAAAGCTTTGTGGGAGACATCTTTCCCTTGAACCGGATTTTAAACCGGAATCTTCAGCCGGAAATTTTCTGACGGCCTTTAGACTCGAATCTTGCGAGAGATTAATTCTTTTTGAACCAGAAATTCTTAAACCAGATTTGAGAGCTTCAGAGCTTTGTGGGAGACATTTTTCCCTTGAACCGGATTTTAAACCGGAATCTTCATTTTGAACCGAAAATTTTCTTACGGCCTTCGAACTTTCATCAATATGGTAGTAGCCTCTGGGACCGGGTTATCTTTCCCTCCAACATCCTAGGGTTCTTTAATTCACTGAAAACCGGCAACATTCTCTGAGTCATATCATTGTAGCCCCCAAGTCTCAAGGCCACTCGAGGAGTTGGCTTGACATTCTCCATATTTTGATCGTGATATAAACTGGCATAAGTCGTATATTATTGGTGTTGATAGCACGATGTGAATCCACAGAAGGTTGAGGTGACTGCGGCGGGTTATAAATGATCCCGTATGAGCCGTGTCAGCAACTCGGCCAATGGTTCCTTCCAACTGATGATTTGAAGTTAACCAAACTGTAGTGGCGGTGGCTTGTGCGCCTGCCCATTGGACCATCCAGTGCAGACGGCGGCTGACAATATATGATAATTTGCCTCCAATTTGTCAGAAGAAAACCGGGCTTCCCAAGCAGTGACTTGCTCATATTTAATAAACATCTCATGCAGACAGGTGCGGCCCGGTGTGTTGACGTAGACCAGGCCGCGAGAGACGGACGACAAAGACGACCGCAGCATCAGAGACGGCATGGACAGATGAGTCGGCCGCGACATTATAAGCCGGCACGGGCGGGAGAGTCGGCCGTGGCATTTGTAAGCCGGTACGGATTGACGATTCGGGCGCGGCAGTGGTAGTCGGTGTAAACCGGCGCAGGCGCAAGAATTGGCCACAACGTTTAAACCAACGCGAGCCTCCTGTCCATATATCCACGGAACGGAGTGGTAGGCTAGCTGCTCCAGATTTACCTTCCCTGCACTCACTCGAACGATCCGTGTGCAAGGTAAAAATTTCCTCGTAACGATGCACCGATGCCGGCTCATTACTGCTTTATGGACGGCTCGTCTTTATTGCTTTTGCTGCATACTGCTGGAATCCCATACTGCCCAGGTTGTGCAATCGGCGGCTATATGTTTTTGATGTCAATAGCTCTTATCCTCAGAGACTCTGCTTCTTCAGTTCACAAACTTTGGAAATTTTATGAATGCCAAGCCAAAAGCATCTATTGTCTCACCCATATCTTGCTGAACCTGAACAAGTACTTCAACCTGCTGCGATGCACTACTGAGCCACTGCTCCCAATCCTGCATCTTCTGCTACTCTTCTTTATCGTTTAAGATAGCGCCCGCCAGAATAGGGACAATTGATATAAGGCCATGATGGCCGGGCCGACAGGAGCTACAGCGGTAGTAGAGCCGGTCTTAGACTCTTGAGACACTCCGTGACCACAGCGGCAATGGAGGTAGGGCCATGGCCGTAGCCTGGCCGGCTTGAGGCGCAGACGGCTGGCGATGGAAGCAAGTTTGTCAAGGCGCCACGAGGCGCGGTCAGCTGCGGTGTAAACTCACCGCAGAGATACAGCAAAGCCCGGCGTGGAAACGGCCAGCAGAGGCAAAATAGCAACAATGGCTCCTTGAAAGCAGGGGTGAATCTAGCGAACGTGAATGCAGTTTGAAGCGTGAGGCCATGGCGCACCAGTGGATCGATCCACGGCGGCGACTTGGTGCTATTTGTGGAGGTGACTCGAGGTCGGAGCTGACGTCGGGGTGGCTCGACGCAACTGTGGCCGTGATGTTGATGGTGGAGGCGGCTCAATCCGCTTAGCGAGGGCCGCTCGACGCACGGCAAAGGGAGGCAACTAGGCGGGTCACCCGGAGGCGAACGGCGGTTTGCATGGGCGCATCCGTGACGGCGGTTCAGGGTGACGTTCTACGGAGCAGAACCATAGCAGAGGCCAGCAGAAGGCGTCTTGCAACAAACCAGTAGGCAAAGATGAAGCTGGCGGGTTAGCGGTTGCCGGCAAAGGCGCCTGACGGTGGCAAGGCCGGGCCGGCCCGGCCACAGCCGGAGACAACGCGGCTCGGGGCCATTTTTCCTTTTTAAGCCGATGCAGAGCAGCCGGGTCACCCTAAGGTAAACGACACTCCGGCTCGGTTAGGCCGTGGCGGTTCGCGGACGGCGACTCAGAGACGGGCAACTCGCTGGTGGCCGGTGATGTGCGCCGGTACTCGAGGTGCGGCGTATCGATGAGGCCGCAGAGGGCTGGCTCAACAACGGAGGATTTCGGCGGTTTGAGGAAGGACGAGTCGCAACTGCGGCGGGTAGCTCACTAACGGCGCCGGCTCACGGTAGGATCATCGCGTGACGGGGCGGAGTCCGGCGGAGGGCGTGGTCGGCCATGGAAGTGGTGACTCGAGGCCAGCCGGCGCGGCAATTCACCGCAAAGGTGATATGGCGGCTCAGAGACGGCCGGTTTGGCCTGAACCAGCGGTGACTCGGGGGTGAGTTTCTCGGAGGCGACGACGGCGATTTAGCGTGAGTTGCGCGGACGGGGCGCGCAGTGGTGTGAGCCAGCAGAGGGCGCAGGCGAGGTGAGCTTGCGGCAAGGCGGAAACAAGGCCAACCCCGGCGGCATCGGCGACTCAGGCGAACGGCGGTTCAGCGGCGATCCGTCAACAAGGCGGAGGTGAGGGCGGTTCGATAGCAGAGACCGAGCGTGTGCTCTAATTCAGCTCCGGTCATGGTCATTGGATAACCCTCCTCCGGGTTGCCAATGGGGCGGGTCTTCCAAGGAGTCCGAGCCCGCAAACAATCCGCTCCCGGATCGTGGAACGATGCGTTGATCTTCCTGACGTATCGTTAATCATCAATTTCTTATTGATCTTCACAAATAGTGTCCGATCCGTAGTCTCAGCTGATGGCTTGATTGGGACTTGGCTTTGCGCGTTTTGATGATTTGCTTCCATCGGACTCGGCGAACCAATGCTGATGCTGAACGAAACTGGTGACTCTAACCATGTTGGTTGAGTTGCCGACCAAAACTTAACACGCCGGCGAAACATGTCGTAGCGGAAAACAATGGTGTTGGCGATTTGTGACTTGGCCGCTTGCTCAGACAAACGGTAGTTGACTTTTCTTGAATTCAATCTCATGGATAGAAAAATCTTCGTCCAAAAAATTGCAAACTCCTCGATCCCTAGGGAGATCCCTCCAAGAACTCAACACCACCGTGCGCAGGCCCCACGGTGGGCGCCAACTGTCATGGAATTGTCACGGCAGATGTCCTAGTGTGAGGAATTAGTCGTGAGGCCAACGCATCTATGTGGTACCTGGAGAGGGGTTGAGCGGAATCGAGAGACGCAACACACAAGACGAGGATTTAGACAGCTTCGGGCCCTGGGAAACATCATCCGGTAATAACCCTACATGCTGTTTGTGGCTAGGTCTCATTATGCACATGAGGGAGTCGTCGTAAACCGGCTCTCCTAGTTGTGTCTAGCCCTAAGATTGTTTCTTCTTGCTTGTCCTCTTTGGGGAGCCCTGCCCCTCCTTATATAAGTTAGAGGGGCGGGTTACATGTGGAGTCCTATTAGGATTAGGACTAGTCTACCTTCTAATACAAACCAGATACAAGTCTGGGTCTTTAACTCCTTGTAAGGTAATATTCTTCACGCCTTTCCTCTTAAACCGGCCCACCATTAATATAAACCGGCCCTTTGGGCCTTGGGCCTTGTCATCCGTCTGTCCCGCCCGCCGGGTTACCAGTGAGTTATAATGTCCATGCAGGTTGCTTGTAAACCGTCTGGTCAGGGCAGGTCACCAGTGAATCGCCAAGTGTCAATCGGGTCTCAAGTAAACCGCCAAGTCCGGCCGGGTCATATTTCCAGCCGGTTTACGCCGCGGGGTATATCCCCGACACTGACCAACACTTGGTGTCAAACTGTGATTTTCCGGCGATCACAACCCTGACCAACACTTGGTCTCCAACATCATTATCAACATCCTGCCAATCTGCACTGCTCAAAATATCAACATATACATCACCTATAAGTCATTCTGTCATGTGAGTGTTGATCGAACGGTGTGACCTAGTACGAACCCATGCCCATGACCGAGGACGCGGCTATCGATAGATTTAAATACACACTCTGCAGAGGTAGCGCACTTTACCCACACCACGGAACCCATGGCCTCGCACTCCCATTCGGGTGGACCAACGGCGTTCCGACAAAACCGATCTACTGCCATGACACTCTCCCGGCCACTCTGACTCACTCCCCACTGGGCTAGTCCTGGGTGGCCCCGTGTCTACCAAAGACACAACGACCACCGTCGTGGCCAAAACATAAACTGTCCCACACGGGGATACACACGCGCAAAATCCAACTATGGGCACACAAGGCTTATGTCCGCCTACCTGATCAGGGTAGCGCGCGCCAATAACCTTCCCTCGTTGGAGGCACCGGCGAGAGGCACGGGAATAGCATTGCATTAGGGCCTTCCCATAAAGGCAAATGTGCTTGCACTGGAGAAAGCCCGGTTCGGTGGCACCTGACCAACTTAATGACGGAATTTATCCCCAAAATATAACTGTGATGACTGATACTCCGATATCAACTATCAAACTATAATCCAAGTCATAGCAATATCCCACAAATAATCCAAGGCTTAATATCATCTTACCAAAATACTCCGAGGACAGCATAACACTACTATCGTGATGAAGCCAAGAACGATAAGACTACTACTCAAATATCAAGAACTAACTATCCAACTATGATCCACATGCAAGCATCATCTCCAACATCATACTCCAAAACATAATATCATCTAGCATCATGATGGAAATAACACTAGCCACTAATAATCCAAAGGCAACATGATATCCAAAGTAATACTCCAAAATAATCCCAGATACCATCATGAAAATAATCATAATAGCCACTAAGAATCCAAAGGCACATGTCATCCACATAATCATCAAAATATAAGTCCTAGAACTCCAAGCAATATCATGGCAATAGCAAGATCAAAACAATACTCCGAGAATGCCATGAACAAATCACAAGTAGCTAGAACAATATTTAAACAAGTTTAAATAAAGAAACCATGTCACTGCATTGCATTCATGCAAATGGAGGGTGTGGCTTGCCTGGGGTGGAAGAAATCACCGGGAGGAAGTGCGAGAAACTCGCAGAAAGAATCGCCGGAAAACGTACTCTCTCGGAGGGGCTGAATAAGGGAAGGGGCAAAATGGTCATTTTCAGAATGTCAAAACATCGTGAAAATGGTTCCATCAGAATGGGCTCGACAAAACAAAGACGTGGGCTTTGGAATCACCTGATTTGGAGCTAGGCGTAAAAAGATATGAAGTGTTTTCTGCCAGGGACCCATCTGCAAGAAAAATCTTTACAAACTGGACCTGGACAGAAAAACAGAAAGCGCAGTTTATGGAAATATGTTTCCAGAGATGAAAACGTACTCCGGCCCGAAGAAGAATCAGGAGACGCTTTCGACAAGGGAAAGCGTACTCACCAGGAGTACGTCTCCACTTATCCACATCATGTGCGCGGGGTCAACGGATGT
Source organism: Triticum aestivum (assembly GCF_018294505.1). Lineage (NCBI taxonomy): Eukaryota > Viridiplantae > Streptophyta > Magnoliopsida > Poales > Poaceae > Triticum > Triticum aestivum. The sequence goes on along the minus strand of NC_057799.1, from coordinate 518,001,223 downwards.
GCGGCTGACAGGTGGGGTCGCGCTCGGGTGGGGCCCGCCTGGCCAAGTCAGCGCATTCAACCTCTCGCGTCGGCGTTCGGCCGCGGCAGAGGAGGATCCCGACGGGGCTCATCGGCGATTCCGGCCGCCTCCCGCGGCGCTCGGCACACCAACATGCTCGGGGGACCGAGCCGCATCGCCTGGTCGGCGTCCCGGTTGCTGAAGACGACGGGAACGGGAGCAGCCTCGACCGCAGCGGACGACCACGTCGGGCGGCGACGGGCACGTCTCCCTGGTGCGCCGGAGGGTGAGGGAAATGGCAGGGGAGGGTCGCCGGATGTAGATAGGGGCTCTGGTGGTGGAAGAAGGCAAGGAGGGGGGACGGCTTTGAGCGAATTTAGCCGGGACAGAGCGGCGGCCGTGGCGACGAGGGGCAAGAATGAGAGCTCCTCGAGCTTGTTTGGGTGGTCGGGAAGCTAGGAGGGAGGGAAGAAGCTTGGTGAGGTCGAGAGGCCTCGGGGTGGGCTTATATAGGCGAGGGAGGAGGGGGTTGAGCTGGCGTCACCGCGGACGTGTGCCCACGCTCGCGAGCTTGGAGGTAGACGACATAAGAGGAGCAGTGGAGGTTCTCACGGGGAGGAGAAGGCCAAAGGAGCGCAGGGAGGAAGAAGACAGCGAGCTCCAAGCCAAACCGCCACTGTTCGCCCGTGGGCGCGCGACGGCTTGCATCGGTGAGGAATCGGACGGAGAGGGAGAGGGGTCCAGGGGAACGGCGCCGATGAGAGGAAGACAATGGACATGCTCACGCGCGCTAAGACGACGAGGGGAAAGCGGACGAAGCAGAAACGGCGCCCTGGACGCGGCCACTGCGCACAGAGCGCGTGCACAGGCACGCCATCGTCGTAGTAACCACGCGAACCGGGGCATTCAATGCCCTACAACACCCAAAATGTTGTCTAGCTGATAGTCCTTCCAAAATGGAGCATTGACGAGTCCATGGCTTGATCTGGGGTGCTATGGTTAAATGGTAACCAAGCTCTGAAGTTTACTGCATCAAACTTGGCAGAGCACTACTGATCAACAGGAAAATGATTGGGTCAAATGGTGTTGTCTGGGATGATTCACTACGGAAGGATTATGATCTTGGAGGTTTTGGAGCATAATGGAGCACAAACTAATATAGTTGCTGTGTAACCCCAAAATTGGTCCAGAATCAAGATTTGGATGATGCACTCACATGGTGCTATGGAATGGGATGCAACTTGGCAAATCCTCATGATATGGACATATAAAGATGTTGTAAAAAGCTCATACCAAATGGACAAGCCAAAATGGTACTTGCTTCACAAACATCATTTCTGTCCAGAAACTTGGAATAATTTTGGTGATCAAATGGCTCATTGAAAGGATGCCAAATTGGGTGAAGAGATGTTTTATGGGTAGGAGGATGATCTGGTAATTTATCAGGATTTTGAAGCAATATAAAATGCACTTGCTTCACAACTTGAAAATATTGCCAGAATCAAAGATTTGCTCCTGTGCTCACATAGATTAATGGATGAGGCTGAAAATGGGTGGAGGGGGTTAATATGAGCACATGAAGGAGTGTGCAAAAGTTTAACTCATTTGGATACTCCTAGCTAGTACTTCCTTCACAAAGCCTTCTGTCTGACAGAAACTTTGAAAATTCACTGAGGAAGATTGGCTAGGCAAATAAAGTTGAACTTGTGAATGAGGCAATGATTTGGACATAAAAGAATGCCCAATGAGTTTGGGAGCAACTAGGAAAATATAAATGACACTTCCTTCACAAAGTGCCATTTAGGGCAAAATAGAAGAATAATTATTGGGGAATTATTTTTGAGCTAGGACAGGAAAGTTTGGGCATATTTGAGGAACATATGACCCAAAGGAATTTTAAGAATTATATGGGAATTTTTGGATGGGCAGAAATATAGGTTGCTTCACAATCTAGGTCAATTGAGGTTATTCCTTTAATGAAAAAGGAATTTTCCCCAAGAAAACAATATTGGGATTTGGGCTAGGATGGGAATGGCATGACCTTGGGAAAGATTCGAGGATGATGAGCCACTTGGGAGAAGAATTGAAGATGATTTCCCAAGTGACAAGGCCACAGAACCACTCAAAAAAAAAGAAAAACAGAGCAAAAACCAAATAAATCAAAAGAAAAAGGAAAGGGCCAAAATCCAGGCTGTTACAACTCTTACCCCCTTAAAGAAATCTCGTCCTCGAGATTTAGTTGCTCTGGGAACAAGTATCACTTGAGGATACCGTTTCCAACTCGGGTATCCTTTTTCCTTTATTTATTGTTCCCCCAAGAATTTCAGATGATCAACTTACCTTGCTCTGGGGTTGGCTGCTTCACTTTTCCCCAATTTCTGACGGGTTTTTGCTCATATACCACTTCCTTTTGCTCACGTAAATTTTCTCATATATGCAGTGATATCCAATGGATCTTATCATAAATTTCCTTTTCCATGAAAACTTTTTACTTCTGCTACCGGGTTACTCAAACAAATGCATGTCTTCTTGATTCCATAAATGCTGAGAATCATGGCCATTTTCTGACAGGATCTGACTGCTCGCAAGTGGTACTGATTTATCTAGATTTACCCCTTTGACTCGAGCATGGGGTCTGTACCCAAGATTCGACTGCCTTCTGTCGTGAGCGATATAACGGGGTATGGAGTTACAGCTGTGTCATACCATCGAATATTAATACCTTGAGACTGCCCTGGCAGGGTGCTGGCGGGAAAATAATTTTCTTGACATGTTGTCCGTGTACATGGTTCCGCCAGTGAATATACCTGATCTGAGCTGATGGTTCGGCTTTTAATTTACCCATGTTGTCGGTATACCCAGGTGTGGAAATGAAGCTATGAGATGCTGTAACACTGCCGCTGAGGTCAAACTGCAGAGTTTACAAAAGGAAATCTTGGATCTGACAGAACAGACTTGGATATTCCACACTAACCATTTCAAGCGGGTCAGCGGGATATGAAATCCTTGTAGAACAGAGCAATCCTCTGAGGGTATGCCTTTGTGGCTCCATATGGAATTACGGCCTCCAACTGATTTGGGTATCCGGACCCTGATGTTCATGCAAAAATCATCCTACCTTTGTTGTCAGTCTCACCCTTTAACAATCATGATTTTCTTTGTGAGGATACCTTACTGAAATAACTTGGCCACACATGTCCTTGATTCTTTGTATGACCATGACTGTGATTAATATTTTTGACATTATTCCTTGTGCTTGTTTTTCTGACCTGTGTCCGCACATATATGACATATACTCGGGGTTTGTAGTTGTACGGAGCTCATTGCTGAGGCCAATCATACCAGAAGGTGACAAGGTTTCATGATATCACCTTGTCTGGTGTGGGAATAATGACCTTGATGACCATGGTCAAGACTGTGGATTCTGTGATGTCATCCCCAGATCTTGTCGATCCTTGTAATTCATGAGATGTATCTCTGCTTATCTTCATTTGCATGACTTATGAGGTTGTTGGGTCCGTACCTTTCTTAGGTATATCTGCTGGATCAGTGCCATATCCCGTATGAGTGACTGATCTGACCGCGGATACATGCTTACCATATGTATAATAATCGTATGCAACTGAATACCCGATTATTGCGGCAGGCATATGCTTTGACTGAATTATACCTCTGACAAAATTATTGCAAATATGATCCTTGAGATGTACTGCCATATACTGCCAACTCATCATATAATCTCTGAGGACGGTACATAGTGTGCTACTGGCGCGGACTGGGTGGCTTACGAGGGAAGCCATCCGAGTAGCTTGCTGAGGAAGACTCTTAGATTCTGCTCGAGGCTTTTGGTCTAGGTAGCGTGCACAAGAAATCTCGATAGCTTACACATGAAGCTTGGTCGGATTATTGTGCTGGAGAAACCTGAGTTCCGTACTTGAGAAGCTTATCCTCGGTTTTGCTTGTTGAGAAAATTCATTTCCGTCTGCCAGAAGCTTTTACCGAGGTATCTTATTGAGAAAGACCGGGTATTGTGGGCCGGAAATTGTTCACATATCATGCTGAGGAAAAATTGAGGAGCCTTGCCTCATAAATTTCTTCCAATAGCGTGTGGAATAATACTGGGTTTCTTATATCCAAAACTTCATACTGATATGCAGACTGAAATCCATACACACGCCCATAATATTCTGAGGCTGATTATTTGCATGAGAAAAATGGTTTGACTGTCTTCCTCGAGCATGTCACATTCTGACTTTATTTCAGATGATAACATATTTCAAGCATTATGCATTGTTGAGCCAAAACTTTGTATATGATCCATACCTCTGTCTGAAAATATACCGTTGGGCTTGTACCTGACTTGTCTTGCTGCTGACTTGATCATTACTATTGTGAGGATTTGGTACTGATGGGGACTTGATTTATCAGTACTGACGAGAGGAGTGCACACTGATGCACAATTGATTATCAGCCTCAAGATCAGATATTTCCCATTTTACTGCAGACGACTGAGAATTCCATTCTGTTTAGCTGAGTTTCCAAATTTTTAAACTCCTTGTTGCTTCTTTGAGTCCGGTGTTGGTTGATGAGCAACTCTTTATAGGGGGGAAATAATGTAACACCGGGGCCCAGAAAAAAAAGAAGCAAAAGAAAACTCAACTAAACAAAAGCACACAACAACAATCACTTCACACACAATCAATGTCACATTTTACTGCTAGTCACACAATATGCATGCCTACTTAAGCACACAAATTTCGCGGGATCTCCGGTTCTACGATCTAGCATGCTGTGACGATGTGCACGAGGATGAATAAATGTGTGGAAGAATTGGTGTAAACAGCGCTACACCAAGTGCTAGCTTAGCCAGGTAGCAACCTGGACTAGCTCGGAGGCGAGTACGTACTTGGTAACCATGTAGCAGGACATGAATGTCGCGACCACATTATTATCAAGCGGACGGAAAATATCCGTACTCATCTAAGAAATAAGGATAGCGGGGAAAAACTGAGTCTGCTGACATTGCCCTTTTTATGATGACTGAGACCATTAAGGGTTGCCAACACGACAAGATAAAAGGACGATCCGGGATAGAAGCATGTCTACCACCGAAACAAAATGGGGCTAAAGGAAAGAAATCGGCGCGATACCGGAGCACCATTTCTGCAAACAGTGTCGGATCACTTGGCATCACTCCGCTGGGACAGAAATGACACCAAACACCGAAGAACGAGCAAGAAAATAAAACTAAAGAAATGCAAAGGTTGAGCTATAGTGGATCCGGACCGATGCTAGCTACACTCACCAGATAAACCGTCAGTAGCAAAATAATAAGGCTATATGCATGCTATGCAACAAACAAATGCAGCAACCAAATGTAACAAACAAGGTAGAGCCTATACTACCGGTTTCTACCGCTCGCGCTGACTAGGGCGTCCTACAGCCAGACCTGCTCTGATACCAAGCCTGTGGCACCCCAGCTCAGAGAAACCGGAACGCCCCGTATTCCAGCCCAGAGATCAAGGAAAAGTCTCTGGAATACGACACTGCTTGACATAGAACAAATCAGCTCTTATTACAAGAATAATAATACAAGGGTCTGATGTTACAAAGAAGCACATCAGCATGGCGACACTACGCCTGCGATACTACACTTGCTCTATGCTAGCAGCGGAACAACTAGTAGCAGCAGAATACTTCTAGCAGCGGAACAACGACGAAGATGGTGAACTCCACTCCGCAGGGACTCTGGCTGGGACACGATCTAGCTCGCATGAACGGACACCTCGACAAACAATCAAGCAATCATAGCATCACCTGCAATCTGGCATGACACGCCAGGTCAGTACATTGAATGTACTTGCAAGCTCACAACAACCATAAACATCAAGCCAAGACAATAACATAGCATTAATAGGTTAATTAATTAACAACTACCATGATACGACAGCAACTACTAAGCAATATAAAATGGACTTGCTTCACAACTTGACATTGGACATGCTCACACGCGCTAAGACGACGAGGGGAAAGCGGACGGAGAGGGAGAGGGGTCCAGGGGAATGGCGACGACGAGAGGAAGACAATGGACATGCTCACGCGCGCTAAGACGACGAGGGGAAAGCGGACGAAGCAGAAACGACGCCCTGGACACGGCCACTGCGCACAGAGCGCGTGCACAGGCACGCCAACGTCATAGTCACCACGCGAACCGGGGCATTCATTGCCCTACAACACCCAAAATGTTGTCTAGCTGATGTCCTTCCAAAATGGAGCATTGATGATTCCATGGCTTGATCTGGGGTGCTATGGTTAAATGGTAACTAAGCTCTAAAGTTTACTGCATCAAACTTGGCAGAGCACTGCTGATCAACAGGAAAATGATTGGTCCAAATGGTGTTGTCTGGGATGATTAACTACGGAAGGATTATGATCCTAGAGGTTTTGGAGCATAATAGAGCACAAACTAATATAGTTGTTGTGTAACCCCATAATTGGTCCAGAATCAAGATTTGGATGATGCACTCACATGGTGTTATGGAATGGGATGCAACTTGTAAAATCCTCATGATATGGACATATAAAGATGCTGTAAAAAGCTCATACCAAATGGACAAACCAAAATGGTACTTGCTTCACAAACATCATTTCTGTCCAGAAACTTGGAATAATTTTGGTGATTAAATGGCTCATTTAAATGATGCCAAATTGGGTGGAGAGATGTTTTATGGGTAGGAGGATGATCGGGTAATTTATCAGGATTTTTGAAGCAATATAAAATGCACTTGCTTCACAACTTGAAAATATTGCCAGAATCAAAGATTTACTCCTGTGCTCACATAGATGATTGGATGAGGCTAAAAATGGGTGGAGGGGGTTAATATGAGCACATGAAGGAGTGTGAAAAAGTTTAACTCATTTGGATACTCCTAGCTAGTACTTCCTTCACAAAGCCTTCTATCTGACAGAAACTTTCAAAATTCACTGAGGAAGATTGGCTAGGCAAATAAAGTTGAACTTGTGCATGAGGCAATTATTTGGACAGAAAAGAATGCCCAAGGAGTTTGGGAGCAACTAGGAAAATATAAATGACACTTCCTTCACAAAGTGCCATTTAGGGCAGAATAGAAGAATAATTATTGGGGAATTATTTTTGAGCTAGGACTGGAACGTTTGGGCATATTTGAGGAACATATGACCCAAAGGAATTTTAAGAATTATATGGGAATTTTTGGATGGGCAGAAATATAGGTTGCTTCACAACCTAGGGCAATTGAGGTTATTCCTTTAATGAAAAAGGAATTTTCCCCAAGAAAAGAATATTGGGATTTGGGATAGGATGGGAATGGCATGACCTTGGGAAAGATTCAAGGATGATGAGCCACTTGGGAGAAGAATTGAAGATGATTTCCCAAGTGACAAGGCCACAGAACCACTCCAAAAAAAGAAAAACAGAGCAAAAACCAAATAAATCAAAAGAAAAAGAAAAGGGCCAAAATCCAGGCTGTTACACGTTCTAAGGAAAGGTCTACCAAGAATAATAGGACATGAAGGATTGCAATCTATATCAAGAACAATAAAATCTACGGGGACATAGTTCCCATTTGCAACAATAAGAACATCATTAATTCTTCCCATAGGTTTCTTAATAGTGGAATCCGCAAGGTGCAAGTTTAAAGAGCAATCATCAAATTCGCGGAAACCTAACAAATCACACAAAGTTTTTGGAATCGTGGAAACACTAGCACCCAATTCACACAAAGCATAGCATTCATGATCTTTTATTTTAATTTTAATAGTAGGTTCCCACTCATCATAAAGTTTTCTACGGATAGAAACTTCCAACTCAAGTTTTTCTTCATAAGATTGCATTAAAGCATCAACGATATGTTTGGTAAAAGCTTTATTTTGGCTATAAGCATGAGGATAATTTAGCATGGATTGCAACAAGGAAATACAATCTATCAAAGAGCAATTATCATAATTAAATTCCTTGAAATCCAAAATAGTGGGTTCATTAATATCTAAAGTTTCGATCTCTTCAATCCCACTTTTACCAATTTTTGCATCACGATCTAAAAACTCCGAATTTTTCGGACGCCTCCTAGGTAAAGGTGACTCATCTCCGGTCCCATCATTATCAAGATTCATATTGCAAAACAAAGATTTAATAGGAGACACATCAATAACTTTTAGATCTTCATCTTTATTTTCATAGAAACTAGAAGAACACGCTTTCACAAAGCAATCTTTCTTAGCACGCATCCTAGCGGTTCTTTCTTTGCACTCATCAGTGGAAATTCTCATGGCTTTGAGAGACTCACTGATATCATGCTTAGGTGGAATAGATCTAAGTATCAAAGAATCAACATCAAGAGAAATTCTATCCACGTTCCTAGCCAATTCATCAACCTTAAGCAATTTTTCTTCAAGCAAAGCATTGAAATTCTTTTGCGAATTCATAAACTCCTTAACACTAGTCTCAAATTCAGAGGGCATCTTATTCAAATTTCCATAAGAATTGTTGTAGGAATTACCATAATTATTAGAGGAATTACTAGGGAACAGCCTAGGATTAAAGTTTCCTCTATACGCGTTGTTACCAAAATTATTCCTACCAACAAAATTCACATCCATAGATTCATTATTATTCTCAATCAAAGTAGACAAATGCATATCATTAGGATAAGAAGAAACACTTTTAGTAGCAAATAATTTCATAAGTTCATCCATCTTTTCACTCAAAACATTGATTTCTTCTATCGCATGCACTTTTTTATTAGTAGATCTTTCGGTGTGCCATTGAGAATAATTAACCATAATATTATCTAGGAGTTTAGTAGCTTCTCCTAAGGTGATTTCCATAAAAGTGCCTCCCGCGGCCGAATCTAAAAGATTTCTAGAAGCAAAATTCAATCCGGCATAAATTTTTTGTATAATCATCCAAAGATTCAAACCATGTGTAGGGCAATTACATATCATTACTTTCATACTCTCCCAAGCTTGTGCAACATGTTCATGATCAAGTTGCTTAAAATTCATGATATTGTTTCTAAGAGAGATGATCTTAGCGGGAGGAAAATACTTAGAGATGAAAGCATCTTTGCACTTATTCCATGAATCAATACTATTTTTAGGCAAAGACGAAAACCAAACTTTAGCACGATCTCTAAGCGAAAAAGGAAATAGCTTCAATTTAACAATATCATTGTCCACATCTTTCTTCTTTTGCATATCACACAAATCAACGAAGTTATTCAGATGGGTAGCGTCATCTTCACTAGGAAGGCCGGCGAATTGATCTTTCATGACAAGATTCAACAAAACAGCATTAATTTCACAAGATTCAGCATCGGTAAGAGGAGCAATCGGAGTGCTAAGAAAATCATTGTTGTTGGTATTGGTAAAGTCACACAATTTAGTATTATCTTGAGCCATCGTGACAAGCAAGCAATCCAACACATGAGCAAACAAGAAGCAAGCGAAAAAGAGGCGAACGGAAAAGAGAGGGCGAATAAAACGGCAAGGGTGAAGTGGGGGAGAGGAAAACGAGAGGCAAATGGAAAATAATGTAATGCGAGGGATAAGAGTTTGTGATGGGTACTTGGTATTTCTTGACTTGACTTGGCGCGAATCTCCCCGGCAACGGCGCCAGAAATCCTTCTTGCTGCCTCTTGAGCACTGCGTTGGTTTTCCCTTGAAGAGGAAAGGGTGATGCAGTAAAGTAGCATAAGTATTTCCCTCAGTTTTTTAGAACCAAGGTATCAATCCAGTAGGAGATCACGCACAAGTACCACGCACCTACACAAACAAATAAGAACCTCGCAAACAACGCGATAAAGGGGTTGTCAATCCCTTCACGGTCACTTACGAGAGTGAGATCTGATAGATATGATAAGATAATATTTTTGGTATTTTTATGATAAAGATGCAAAGTAAAAAAACGGCAATAAAAATAGCTAAGTGTTGGAAGATTAATATGATGGAAAATAGACCCGAGGGCCATAGGTTTCACTAGTGGCTTCTCTCAAGAGCATAAGTATTACGGTGGGTAAACGAATTACTGTCGAGCAATTGATAGAATTGAGCATAGTTATGAGAATATCTAGGTATGATCATGTATATAGGCATCACGTATGTGACAAGTAGACCGAAACGATTATGCATCTACTACTATTACTCCACACATCGACCGCTATCCAGCATGCATCTAGAGTATTAAGTTCATAAGAATAGAGTAATGCTTTAAGTAAGATGACATGATGTAGAGGGATAAACTCATGCAATATGATATAAACCCCATATTTTTATCCTCGATGGCAACAATACAATACGTGCCTTGTTGTCCCTGCTGTCACTGGGAAAGGACACCGCAAGATTGAACCCAAAGCTAAGCACTTCTCCCATTGCAAGAAAGATCAATCTAGTAGGCCAAACCAAACTGATAATTCGAAGAGACTTGCAAAGATAACCAATCATACATAAAAGAATTCAGAGGAGATTCAAATATTGTTCATAGATAATCTTGATCATAAACCCACAATTCATCGGATCTCGACAAACACACCGCAAAAGAAGATTACATCGAATAGATCTCCAAGAAGATCGAGGAGAACTTTGTATTGAGATCCAAAGAGAGAGAAGAAGCCATCTAGCTAATAACTATGGACCCGAAGGTCTGAGGTAAACTACTCACACATCATCGGAGAGGCTATGGTGTTGATGTAGAAGCCCTCCGTGATCAATGCCCCCTCCGGCGGAGTGCCGGAAAAGGCCCCAAGATGGGATCTCACGGGTACAGAAGGTTGCGGTGGTGGAAATAGGGTTTTGGCTCTGTATTTGATGTTTCCAGGGTATATGGGTATATATAGGAGGAAGAAGTACGTCGGTGGAGCAACGTGGCCCCCACGAGGGTGGAGGGCGCGCCTGGGGGGTAGGCGCGCCCCCTGCCTCGTGCTCTCCTTGTTGATTGCTTTACGTAGACTCCAAGTCCTCTGGATCACGTTTGTTCCGAAAATCACGTTCCCGAAGGTTTCATTCCGTTTGGACTCCATTTGATATCCTTTTCCATCGAAACACTGAAATAGGCAAAAAACAGCAATTCGGGCTGGGCCTCCGGTTAATAGGTTAGTCCCAAAAATAATATAAAAGTGTATAGTAAAGCCCATTAAACATCCAAAACAGAATATAATATAGCATGGAACGATCAAAAATTATAGATACGTTGGAGACGTATCAATTATCTTCACATCACACCACATGATTAGTCTCGAGTTACATATGAACTATGTGTACTATATGAACTCGAACTCGATTTTTTTAATCCACTTTATGTTGATTTCAAATCATAGTACATTTCAAGCTCTAGCTAGATCTTCATAATCTAAACCATGTCTCATATGTATAATGTGTTTATCACATTATGTATGGTGCCCCGCCCCCTACACCTACAAGTATTTAGATGTGAGTTGCAAACACCACACATTACCACAAATTCAAATAAAATGTGAGAATGTTCGATATATAGTATTGTTTAGATTGTTTGATATTTAGTTGTAAGCTGCAAACGCCACACATTATCAAAAATTCAAATAAAATGTGAGATTGTTCGATGTATAGTATGGTTTAGATTGTTCGACATTTAGCCGTGAGTTGCAAATGCCATGCATTATCACATTATGGTATAACATGTGCAAAACCACAACACGCGTATCATCGCTATATTCATGCATGCATATGTTTAAAACACTATGATCTCCTATTCAAATATATGAATCCACTTTCATATCAAATTATGATCTTTGTTAGTCTCTTACACCCACACAATCCTCTAACCTTTGTAGCTACCACTAACTTTCTCTCTTGCATGCACACACCCTCCTCGCCCCCCCCCCCTCAGCATTCTATCCATCGTGCACATTCATTTTTTTTCTTTATGTCGTTCTCCCACAGTCTCCACAACTCCTTTCCGACACACACCGATCGATAAACCTCTCCAACGATGTCTGCCTACAACATACGCACGCACCTTCAATCTCCTCCTTTATGTGTCCTTGCCTCGTGTCTCTCATACGGTCCCACACACGTGTAAACTCTCGCCCCTCTTTTCATTGATCTCACAACCGCACACTCCTCCCCCTATCTAGCTAGTAGCTGGGCCTCTCACACCACCTCCTAGCTCCATTCTCTCTGTCTATCCGTCTCGCCGGGCCTTATTTGCCTCTAACAAATGGACGTACGCCGACCGATCTCCTGCTATACATATAGCTAGCTAGGTCCTTATAACTCGTTTTTCCCCATGCGTCGATCGATCTACCTCATTAGTTATGTCTCTCCCTTCCTCCGACAAACAACAATTGATCTACGGATCTAGTTAGGTTTGCTTACCAAACACATGGTTCCCCTTCATCATCCATGGATGTGTCTCGACAGATCTATCACGCACAGGCACACACAGAAACACATCCCCACTCTTATTGATAATATTGCAGTTCCACCCTCAGTTTGTCTAGTAGGCCTCTCCCACCATCTTCGAGAAGCAACTCCATCACCCATCCAGCACTCTACCCTCTCCCTCCCTCTCTCCTCTCTCTCTCTCTCTCCCATCCTATTTCCCGTCCTTCAGTTATGTATGGATGTCGACCGATCTCCCTCAAGACATAGCTGGGTCTCTCCTTCTCAACACATATACGAGTCATTCTACCTCTATAGTTAGGCTTCTGCCTACCCCACCCCCACCCCCCTCCCACACACACACCGATACATCGAGCGCTCTAGTCATGGCTCCCTGCCACACACAAACTTGACTTGTGCCCTCTGACGTTCCGGTAGGTCAGTCGCCCTATATCTTTGACTTGCACACACACACAATTTCGATGGCTCTCTTCATCGATCTCGCACCCACCCACTTGATCCTCTCTTCGACTCTATCGATATCTATGACCCCTCCCTCTCTTCTCGTGGATCGCCCGGCCCTCTATATATGATATGGATAGGCCTCCATTTCACACACATTGCATGCAAAATTTTGTTTGAGATGTGATCGACACATATTCCCACAAATACATTCACGAAATCAACCTCCCCCCCAAACAAAAAACACTCACGAACGCACAAGCCATTTGTCTAGGTTTGTATCTCTCAAAAACACCCACGTAGGTGGAGGACGTGCACAAAGAGAAGAGGTGCACGCATGGTGCACATACTCCCATCTCTTTCCCAACCACACCCGCGCGGGTACACTGTGGAGCTCATTTCTGTATGAAAAGGTAGCCCACATGGTAATTTGACACGTGTACTGGTTGTCCACTAGATGGAGGGAGGATCGTCTACCACGGGTGAACAAACAAATTGCGACTTGACGCGTTATGTTAAAAAAGAGGCAAACCATGTGGGGCCTACCTTAGAGGCAAGGCTCTATACACTGGAGTACTTTTGATGTGTCCCGTCAACTCACAGAACGAGGAGAAGCTTGCTTAGTACGTCGTCTCCCCCGCCCACGGGCGTGGTGGCTCGCAGGATGAGGTGAAGCTTGCTTACTAGTAGTAGTACTATACGCCTTACGCCCGCTCCCTCGCCCACGCGCGCGGTGGCTCGCAGGACGAGGAGAAATTTTTACTACTCCCTCCGTTTACTCCTCGTCCCTACTACCTTGGTTAGAGAGATTATCATATTGTTTGGAATATATATGTCCTTTAGTAGATTTCAATATGAACTACTAGTACATACTCCAAACACTGATGTATATAGATGTATTTTAGAGTGTAGATTCACTCATTTTGCTCCATATGTAGTCCATATTGAGGCCCTGTTTGGTTCATAAGTCCTAGGACTTTTTCTAGACCCAACTAAAAAGTCCCTACTCCTTAAAAAGTCCCTCCCTGTAAGTTTTCAGGGACTAAAAAGTCCCTAGTCCCTCCCTAGAGGTTATTGAATGACCATGTTACCCCCAGTATACAGAAAAATAACAACCAAACAACACCATGGGGCGGCGGGGCAATGGGTGCAGGGAGGGGCATTGTTGGAAAAGTCCCAAAAAAGACTCTCCTTGAGAGTCTTCTTCATTAAGTCCCAAAAAGCAAGTTTTAGTCCCTAGTATTCCCTCCTGTTTGGTTAAAAAGTCTCTAAGAGGGACTTTTTCTAGTCCCTACACTAAAAAGTCCCTCGAAACAAACACCCCCTGCATAAAGTTGAGACACTTATTTTGGAACGGAGGGAGTACATATTTGCTATGATCTGTCAATCATTGAGATGCAATAGGATGCATGTTAGTCTTCTCTGTATTTGATGAAATGTTGCAACGGGCAACCTTGGACGCAAGATACATGTAACAGAAGCTGGAAGCTTCATAGCATTGTACTATCTCGCTGATAAATTACAGTACATACTATACTAGTACTTCCTCCGTTCCTGAATATAAGTCTTTGTAGAGATTTCACCATGAACCACATACGGATGTATATAGATGCATTTTAAGTGTAGATTCATTCATTTTGTTCCGTATGTAGTCCACCTAGTGGAATCTCTACAAAGACTTATATTTAGGAACGGAGGGAGTACTATGTAAAGAGTTAGGTGTCGCACGGTGTCTAGAAAATATGGTGATAGTGTGAGGTGGGCCATGTAATCACTGAGCCTGCGTGTTTTCACTGCTCTTGCACTCCTCCGCCGTAAGAATGGAGAAAATTGTAGTCTAGTAGTACCTCCTTTCGCCGAAAGCGTGGGACATCCAGCAGTCCTACCACCTCAGTAATAATGATCAATGAGCCACCAAATCACATAGACCCAGCAGTAAGTTGGACGGACGAAGCAACCATCACTCTTGAATCCGCTTCTCCCTTCAACGCAGGCGCCAGTGAGAGGTCGCGTCCGCTCTGCCCGGGCATGAATGCGGCACCGATTCTGTGGAGAGGCGCTGACCGTTTCGGGCGGGAAGCGCGCGCGGGCGATGGAGGGGCTTTGGGTGGGCCAGGCTGGTCAGGAGTGGGCGTGGCAGCTATCTGCCTGTCCCTACCGGACGCCCGGAAATGAGAGGATGCACCGACTCTCGTGGCTAAAATCGTACACTACACACCATCTCTCTATAGGAGTAGGTTGATCTGTCGCTCTCTCTAACACACACATGCTGTTAAACACACGCACACGCACACACAGGTTCATAGAATAGGAAAATTGTGTGAGTGCGAAGCCACGGGAAGTGAGATACAAATGGAGTACGTACAATAAGCGAAGAGGTGACGAATATTCCATCAAACCTGGACTGAGGAATAGTACTCCCTCCGTCTAGGTGTTAAGTCATCTTACGGAAATCAGATATTCCCAAAATGTTTAGGCGTCGTCCATTAACTTCGCATCTCAATCCCCTCCTGGCCTCGTTGCTAGCAAGCGTTGTTACTTAGGGAGCGTTTGGATCCTTAGCAAGAACAACTTATAGCATAGCCGGGCAAGGTTAGGCGTTTGGAACTGTTAAAATATGTTAGCTTTGTGGGCCAGCTAGCTTGGGTGGGCTAGAAAAACCTTGCTAGCTCAGGAGAGCCAGATCGGCTCGCTTCCGACGACAAACTTCGCGTAGTAGTAACATAGACTAGTAACATATGCATGTTACTAGTCCAAGTTACTCACCACTATGACTAGCCTAAGCAATGTAACCAAACGCTCCTTACTCTGCCTTGTTATCTCCCCCAGAAACCCAATGCATGGAGCGCAACTACGCGTTGATCAGTCAAGAAATCAAAGTCGGCTTGCATGCGAGTTAATACGTGGCCCTGCATGGTAGCTAAAATGGCATCTCTTAGTTGTTTGGATTAATTGTTGCGTTTAGAGACAGAAATCAGGGCTTTGATTGGAGGAATGACCGATCAAGTTTCTCCTTCTCCTCCAATCTGCTTGCACCTTGGTCCTGCTGCACCTTCTAACGTGACTTATTACACCTAGACGGAGGGAGTCATACGAGATACAGTGGCACACTGACTTAGGTCGAATACAAGTGCCCAAAATTGTGTGCATGTTATAATAAGGATTCACTTAAAATAGTACGTATGCGAACAGAGGGATCAATTGGACAGTGTTCCCGAGCAGTAGCGAGATGTGTGAGGTAAGATACACCGCTGGTGCTTTTAATTTTTCTTCTTAATTTGTTTGTTTCACCCTCTGACTGGTGGGACCCAACGTACTACGTGGAGAGAGGTATGGTGACTAAGGCTGCATTATCTCTGCACCACTGTGGATAGTCTTACCACCAAAGCCACATGACACGATTATGATTTAAATCCCAATGACTCCCACACAAAAAAAACATGGCATGCTTGTCACACGAATGCAGGAATGTATAAAAGGTTATTTTCCTCTTGTTGAACATAATGGGAGGGTTGTGTAGCTGGTTAGCATGTTCGCTCATCAAACTTGAGGTCTCGGGTTCGATAACTACAATTGAGCATAATTCGTGCCAGGAGGATTCTTTGACCGCTCAAAATGGATGGACACGGAGCTATACGATCAGCTGCAGCCTCGGCGCTTGTTTTCTAGGGTTTGCACTCTTCACACTCTCTAGTATATATATACATGTTGGAGCCTCAGCGGTTGTAGTTGCTCTCTTCACACTCTCTCACCCTCTCCAGATCTAAACAAGACTTCGTTGGCCTCTCTCTCCCCTCACTGCTGGTCTGCTTGTAGTTGCTCTCTTCACACTCTCTCACCCTCTCTAGATCTAAACAAGACTTCGTTGGCCTCTCTCTCTCCCCTCACTGCTGGTCAAAGAGCCGGCAGGATCCGTCCGCCGGGAAGGGAAGGAGGCTTAACGCTGTCGCCATCGGCAAGGGAGGGAATCCACTACCGGCGCAGCTGTTCACTTTCACCCAGCGGCGGCGCGGGAGGGCCTCCGACCCCTTCTTCTTCACCAGCGTACATAGTGTGGGCCGAACGGCCTCCGGTCGCCCACCGAACCACACCCCAAGAACCTTAAGGTATAATTTACTTATTCCACATGCATTGCTCTAGCTGCATGTGGGCTTTTTCCGCTTCTGCACCCGAATCTAGGTGTTGGATCAAACAGGAAAGTAGTGGGGAAAGTTGTATACCATGAATCTAGGACGTGGTTCAAAGAGGAAAGGAATGGGGGAAAGTAGTGGGAAAAGTTGTATAGCATGAATCTAGGATGTGGTTCAAAAAGGAAAGGAAGGGGGAAAGTAGTGGGGAAAGTTGTATCGCATGAATCTAAGACGTGGTTCAAAGAGGAAAGGAATGGGGGAAAGTTGTGGGGAAAGTTGTATAGCATAAATCTAGGATGTGGTTCAAAGAGGAAAGGAAGGGGGAAAGTACTAGTACAGACTGGCTATCCAGCACCTACGTTGGTCGAAAAGGGAAAACAATGACAAACATAGTACGCACATCTGTAACGAACTGATCTTTTGTTTTGGGGGACAAGGCTGTAGAGTTTGAGCAGGACTAGATTTGCTGCGCTCACATAGGGAAAGGTGTCTAAAGATAACAAAACTGGGACCAACACAAATATGCTCCTTGGTTGTTTTTCTTTGTTGCAACAGACTGTGCATCACCCCAGTACATCGGTAGATGCACATGGTGCTGGTGCGTCCACTGTCCCGTGCAACTCTTTAGCTGTTGTTAATCTAAGGCCCTGTTTGGTTAAAAACTCCCTAGTCCCTACCTGCTTGGTTCCAGGGACTAAACATGGACTAGAGGTTATTAAATGACATGCTAAAAGACCATGTTACCCCTAGTAATGAACTAATAGAGACAAGGTGCGATCCGTGGCAGGGGCAACTGTTGGAAAAAGTCCCAAAAAGACTCTCCCACGGGGTCTTCTTTCTTTAGTCCCAAATGCCCACTTTTAGTCCCTAAAAGTCCCTCCTATTTGGTTTAGATGGGACTGACACGAAGTTTTTTTAGTCCCTCCACCAAAATGCCCCTGTAAACAAACACCCTCTAATAATGCCGCTGGAAAATTGATGCAATGCCATAGTTAAAAGCAAATTACATGTTTAACGAATTTTATTATTAATATAATCTCTTTGTTAATATTAATCAATGCCACCATTTGAGAAATGCTACTGTCTTGCTTTCTTTCCCATTTAGATAAGGTAGATGCTTCTTTTTGTTGGCTTCTGTGTCATCCACCGTTATTGACCACTAGTTGTTTCCTTTGCACCTCTGTGTAAACAGGGTTATCTACTTCGCCTCGTTGCCATTGTGACCTTTTGCTGCACTGCACAAAACACTTTTGTTTTAAGAGTATTTTGTGCAGTTCAACCAAAATGTCACACCGACAACGTTGCTTGATTGCTTGATCTTAGTGGAACTGCATAAGAGGAGATCTTACTTCCTATCCGTGTTGGAAAATTTGGTTCAGATCTTCTTCTTGTGAGTTGTTTGAATTCCGTGTCATGAGAGGTCAGTACTAGCCTTCTTTCACATGATTCTGCGGTGTGCTTTCATATGTTGTGTTACTTGTACGGTAATGTTGCTTGATTTTAGTGAACTGCACAAATGGAGACAAGACTTCCAATCTGTATGTGCACCGTAATATCCCATTGAGGTAAGATAAGGATATTTCACAACTGTTGGCCTGTATTTTGCCACTTTCATCAGAAAATTAATGTCATTGTTTAGTGCTATACTTGTGCGACCTAATTGACATGCCAAATCTTACATTGAAGGCGAAGCTTGTCTGTTATTGAACCAAGTGATGAAGGGGAAGAACAAGCGGAAGAAAAACAAAAATTAACTCCCGGTGCTGTAATGAAGCACTAGAACTATGATGACACAAGTAATGATATAGTTTTGCATCTTAATTTATTGCTATGGCTGGAACGAGCAATTGTTTTGCCACTGATGTGATGTCACTCTTAATGTAATACTTAGTTATCTCTACTTGTGCAAACAGGGATCTTCTTTGAAGATACCATATATTTTAGTGGAACTGCACAAGAAGATGTTGGAAACATTAAACTAATCGAGGAGTATATAGTAAGCATGGCCACCGCAGTAGATAGCAACAGATGGTTCCGGAGAAGTGCTTCATCTGTATGCTCTACACAATAAGCCTCCTAACAAAGGTTGGTACTCGCCCACTGATTTCATCCATATGATTGAGCTTTGTCATCTCTATTGGTGTTGTGCTACTGTTTAGATACTGTCATCAAAAAGTGGTATTGTCCTTGAGAAGTGCTTCATCTCTGCTGTTTTAAATATTTCCTTTCCTTTTTTTCGAGCAAACAGGGATGCTAGCATTTAGTTGTCCTCTTGTCTTTGCACAACAGGATCATCCTCCTCTGAAGAAGAATATGGAGTACATGAAGTGACTAGTTCCGATTATGCCAGGATGAAGAAGCCCTGTCTATCTTCTCATCAGAAGGAGCAGTTGAAGGATGGTTACATTACCCCCCATAAGACCAAACTAACTTCAGCTCAGAAGGACTGACAAATCTCCATTTTCTTGCTGTGATGCGCGAGTACAATGTTGTTCTAGGATTCTTTCCGGTGAGTTCCATTTTTCTAAAAGTGTGCTCTACATGGACCAAGTAGGTGCCTATTTAAACTGTCAATTCATAGTACAATTTGCTTTATACTAATCACTTTTTTGTATTTGTGCAAACAGGGGTGCTCAGCTTGATTTCAATGGGAATTGCACAAAATGTTCATGAATACATCGAATCATTCATTTCCACCACAAGAAAGGAGGTGCCGTGCAAATTTGGTTGATTTTGGTGGAACTGCACAAGAAGAACAGCTGGTTTATTTAGCACGAGGTGCCATGTCAATGTCCGAACTGATGGCAAACCCTGCCCATTCCACAATCGTAGGCATTTGATATTTCGGAATGGGACAACCTTGTCAAATTTTGCTCATTGATTTTAGCAAGAAGACATGCGTTTGATATTTCGAATGGGACACCCTTTGCTGTCAGCAGCGTCGATCCATTTTTTCTTTAGTTGTGAAGTAAATATTGGCTCTGACTGTGAATTGCTGAGATGCATAATCATCGATTGTTTTGAATGTTCTCTATGAATTGCCAGGCTTGTGTGTTTGATTGCAATGTACAGGAACGCTAAAAAGCTGCTCAAACTCTTTGTACTCCTTCTGTTCCTTTTTACTTCACACATTGTGAAAGTGCATACTTTTTTCTATAAGATTGGTCAAAGTAGAGATACTTTGACTGCAGACAAAACTTGTATGCAGACTAGAAAGGACCGGAGGGAGTACATGTGAAACTGCTGCAAACGAGGTGATCACCCTGGGAATAATGCTAGTACGTATTGTTTTGCATGTTCATCCAATGCCAGTGATACAAGAATTCGAACTAATCAAAATAAATTCATTCATACACGGTCGGATTTCATATAAACATGCCGGATTTCATTACATTTCATACATTCTTCAACTAAAAAGGGGTGCGCTGGACGTATAATTAATTAACCGAAGCTACCCACCTGTGTCCGGCTGAGCCGAACAGAAGCTTCATTGACTTGACTGCAGGTGCAGTTGCGTAACTGACATGTGGCCCAGATGCCTATTGGGCCCACGTGTCAGTCAGCCAACTGCACCAGCAGTTAAGTAGAAGCAGCGTCCTTCTCCAACATAGCTCTCCGACTCCACGTCGCCACCAAGAAGCTAACCGGCCGTCAGTGGTCAACCCGCCTAGCTTGTCATAGCGATTAGGGCAACTAGGATCCCCACATGAAAAACACCTTTCTTCTTGTCATTCTTCTTCTTGAAGTTCGTGTGTTGCACAGCCTTGTTCTTCCCATCAAACTTTGCTTTACCATCAAACTTGCCCTTGTTCTTGAACTTGTGGGGCTGGAAGTTCTTTTTTGTACCAGATTGGCACTAGATCCTCCCTTAATTCCTCGAGCACGTGTGTCCTTTGCTCTCACCTTTTCTTCCACATAAAGAGTGCCAATGAGATCCACGAAGGAGGAAGCTTAGTGATGATACCTCCGGCAACAAACTTGTCCGGTAGCATACAACTGAAG
Source organism: Triticum aestivum (assembly GCF_018294505.1). Lineage (NCBI taxonomy): Eukaryota > Viridiplantae > Streptophyta > Magnoliopsida > Poales > Poaceae > Triticum > Triticum aestivum. The sequence continues at coordinate 517,980,236 of NC_057799.1, read as the reverse complement.
TGCTCAAGTTCTCTAGCAAATGACTGTATCTCATGAGCTTGCTCAACCACGAAGCGCTCTTCAATCATCCTGTAATCATAGAATTGCTCCATGATGTACAGCTCAGTGCCAACAACCGGAGGGTAGCAGCGGTGGCCCTACTTGGACCCGAGTGGCGGCGACCTACCGTGTTCTACTCTTCTTCGTTTTCTGTGTGGCGCGGCCTCGGCGGAGCCGGCGATGTCCTCTGTCTTGTTGCCGGTGGGCGGCGCCTCGGCGGAGCGGGGGAAATCCTCCCCCTCGTTGCTGGCAGGGTGGGGCCTCGGCGGAGCCGGCGGTGTCCTCTGCCTCGTTGTTGGTGCCGCGGGGCCTCGGCAGAGCAGGGCCTCGTCGACACCAGCGGAGCGGGGACTCATCAGAGTCGGCATTGTCCTCTGCCTCGTCCTCGGTCTCGCCAAACGGCACCTAGCCCGCTTCATCGCCCTATTTGTAGGCGGCCGCAGCCTCCGCCACCCGCATGCGGTACCGCCAGCGCTTGAGGCGACCCTCGTGGGCGGAGCGGTACGAGTCGAGCAGCGCCTCCTGCTCCGCCCGCTCCACGGCGATCTGCTCCTCCGCCTGCAGGTGCTCCTGGAGGAGATGGTGGTTGTAGGCGGCGTCGGCCTGCGCCTCCCGGAATTGCTCCTCACGCTTCTACCTCACCGTGTCCATATATTGGGCACGGGCCTCACTGATGGTCATGGTGCAATGCACCGGCGAGGATGGCGCGGAGGAGGGGGTTGGCGCCGGATCGTCGACTACCATGTTCTCCATTGGGACGTCGTCGTCCTCCGGCTGCCTACCGGCCAGCCAGTCGGCAGCAATGGCTGCCATCTCCTTGTGGTCCGTCGTTCGCCCGTCCCGAAGAGCGCTGGAGCGCGAGGAAGCCATGGTGGGCAGTAGTGATGTGGACAGGAGAAAGGGAATGGATGCAGATGACTGCGGCTATGGCCGGCGCAGCAGTTTATATAGCAGTGGTGGGCGGCGGAGGGACGGACGTGTGGCACCGGAGTAGCCGCCTCGGCAACCGCTTATCATTAATGTGGGCAGTAGAAGGATGGACGGACGGCACTTGTGTCGTTTGAAGGCGGAGCAACCGCCAGCACCGGGAAGCAGGGCGGGCGGCGCTGACCGTTTCGGGCAGAAAGCGCGCGTGGGCGAGGGAGGTGGTCTGGGTGGGCCAGGGCAGTCAGGCTCGTGCTTGGCAGCGGGTCGGTCCAGCAGCCGGACATGCTGGCTCGCTAGCTAGCTCGCTGAACCGAGCGACGACAATCAGACGATGGACGTAGCTTCCGACCAGGAGGCGGCGCCACTGTCCAAGCCGGTTCATGCCATGTTCACCATAGAGCAGGTGCGGCCACACTTCGACGCCCTAATGGCGAAAGAGCTACCAGCGCAGGAGGACCAGTGCTGCAACCTCCGTCTCCTCAATGAGCACCGGTGAACAAGCGAACGACAATGTCGTCGCGGGCATGTGGCCCTATGATCCTGGCTTCCCGAATGAGCAGCGAGAGCTGTATCAGACCATCCATAGGGCCCGTGAGGCCCTCTCCGTCGTCCTTCAAGTTGTTGCGCTCGCTGTGGCACCGCCGTCTCGCGTTGTCAACATGGTCAACGGACATGAGGATGAGGAGATGACTTTACTTGGAGAGGATGACAGTGGGGACCCACCAGGGCCATAGCCGCACGTACGCAAGTGCCTCCTTATTAGTATATAAAACTATATATTTTTTTTGCTTCCTCCTGGTTTCCTGACATCACGGTCCCACACCATTGTCAACCTATGTAGTCAATAAACGAGAGAATTGCACAAGAAGCGGCCGACAGCTGGGACCAAGCAGCTCGAGCAGTATTTGTGTTTTTGAGGTGTGAGCACTGCAGAGTTTTTCTTGAGCGATGTTTAGCCCAGATATTAATTTTTCTCCTCTGAACAACAACGAGAACATCGCTGCAGCTATTAACTGGGCGGGTTGTGGCACATCTAGCCCAGGCCCGATATCCAGCCCAGATATTAATTTTTTTCAAGCTGAAAATGGCTAGCCCAGCTATACTTTTTTTAGGAATACCCAGGCAAGGTCAAGTTGCTATTCTCTGCCCCGCTGGGCTGCAAATCTTTCCTAGGAGGGATGCATTAGGCTTAACAAGAAAATGGGCTTTAATAAATAATAAATGGGATGTAATTATAAAAACTGAGCAGTAACTATAAAAATGCACCAAACACATAATTACTTTATAAAATATTATTTTTGATATTGAAAATTTTAATTTCATTAATTGTTGCGAGCGCAATGTTTCGTTGGATTTTTACGTAATATAAATTTATATTGAAATTGTATTTAATCTGACTAGAAATTTCGGGATAAAAATATTTTGGATCCCATTAAAATGTGGGAAATTTTATTGAATTATGTTTTGAATGGTTGGTTGAAATGGGTTGTACTTTTAACAAACTGTAAATGGGCTATAGTAAATTCCATTAGAATTCAAAAATTGGCTGCACATTCTTAAAAATCTCAAATGGGCTATAAGTTCTCTGCCACACACTTGTGGCCTTACTAAGTTGACGCGTCCCCTCAAAAAAAAGAGTTGACGAGTATGCAAGGCTTTGTCAACTTATAGCCAACACACGGTTCTAGCAGCAGTGGTCGTTGGATGTCCATCCAACGGATGCTGTGCTTCTTCTTCAATCTCGGATATTCTAGCTTCACCCGCCCAAAAAATGATACCTTCCCCTGACATCTGGGGCGCACCGTTTCGGAAGCTGACCTGTGGGCCTACTAAGTTGACGCGTACCAAGGGCTTTGTCAACTTAGTCAATATAAATGATTCTAGCTACAGTGACCGTACGATGTCCATCCAACGGCCGTCGTGCTTCTTCAACCTCTGGTCTTCTTGCTCCAGCTGCCCAAAGCAGCGCCAGTCGTGCCGCCTGCTCCTGCCTCCCGTGGCCGGCTGTGCTGCCGCGGAGGCCTCACCGCCCCCTACTACTCCCACCGCTGGCCAGGCCATCCCTCCACTCACCCACACCCCCTGTTATTCTGCAGCGATGGCAGCCTCACACTGCAGCCGGACTAGTGAAGCCTCGTACTCCTCTCCGCGTGGGTATCCACTGCCGCGTCTTCCCCGGCTCCGCGTCGTCCCCTTCCTAGGCCTTGCCGTCGTCCACCGCCGTGGTGCTCTCGGCGCGGCGTGATCAATGTGGTCAACGACTGACTTCCATCGGAAGAGTACTGTACATGGAGAGGCTGACAGCTGGGTCCACAGCAACCACAAGGAAGTGCCTCCTTATTACGCGCAAAATAATTATTCCTCCACCTGACAGCGGGGACCCACCGGACGGCCACCGTATTTCGTGAAAAAAACGTTTCCCCCCTGACTGCTGGGACCCACCAGCTACATCTTCGCACGCAAGGAAGTGCGTCCGGGCAAAAAAAACAATGATTCGCCCCCTGACTGTTGTGACCCACCAGCTACATCTTCGCACGCAAGGAAGTGCCTGACAGTCGGGACCCACCTGGTCAAAGCATACGTAGTGTTGTCATTCTGGTCGCGAACGTGTACGTACATACTGGTCCATGTAGAGGTGCACACATGTCGTAGTAGAGGCGCGCACGTAGCATGTACACGTACGTACATCGGCCAGTGTGCAAGAAAGAAAATACGGCCACGTACGTACATATGGGCAGGGTCTCGAACACCTACTCGCGCATACGTACGGCCATGGATCATGTACATGGCTGGGTCGGAACGGAGAAACAACGTCGTCGTCGTGTTCATGGGGAGCCAACCGGCTGGGTCGGAACGGAATGCGTCGTCGTGTTCATCGGGAGGGCTTGGACGGAACAGCCGATGGAAACAAGGCCTGGCATACCGCAGAACGGAGGAAATGGCCTTGTGTTTGACCGGCCACGGTTGAAACGGGATCCTGTTCATCGGGAGGGGTCTGGCATACCGCAAAACGGAGGAAACGGACCTCCTACGGTCGAAACGGGGGTCCTGTTGATCGGGAGGGGTGTGGCGTACCGCAAAACGGAGGAAACGGACTTGTGTTGGAGCGCTACGGTCGAAACGGGGGTCCTGTTCATCGGGAGGGGTGTGGCGTACCGCAAAACGGGACTCCGCGGGATACTGTTCATCTCCACCGTCGACCCCCTCCAGCCTCCACGGGCTACTGTTCATCCACCGTCGACCTCCTCTAGCCTTCACCTGCGACTGTTCATCCACGGGCTCCTGTTCATCCAGCCTCCACCGCGCGCTACTCCACCGGCTACTGTTCAACCAGCCCTCTCCACACGGGCTCCTGTTCAACCACCCCACCACGGGCTACTGTTCATCCAGCCCTCCACCGTCTACTATTCATCTAGCCCTCCACGGGGTGGTCCTGTTCATCCAGCCCTCCACGGGGTCCTGTTCATCCAGCCCCAACCGGCTCTATCGATCGGGGTCCTGTTCATCCAGAGGCAACACCACGGGGTCCTGTTCATCCACCCCCACCGGGAACTGTTCATCCAACCCCCCCCCCAGCAATGCTCACTGTTCATCCAGAGGCAGCATCGATCGGCTTCAGTTAGCAGTAGTAGCGAAGGAATCGCTCGATCAGGTTCAGTTAACAGCCATCGATCGATCGCTCGGGTTCAGTAACGCGTGGCCTGCAGTGCAATCGCTCGGGTTCAGTTAGAGCCCAACGCCTCGCTCGGGTTCAGTTAGAGCCCAATGTCTCGCACCCACGCACGTGCATGTACGAGAGAAACGCGCATCGCTCGGCCCCGACCACCCACCGTAACCGGGAACACCCCGATATTTTCCTAGCCCTTGGTTCTACCACGATTTTTTTCCGTCATGGACGGCCCAAAGAATGTCATGCAGCTGCGTCTCCGGCCCGCCCAGGATGAAAAGCCCATTTTCTGTCATGATTTTTTGTCATAGAAGTAGGAGCCCACCACATCTATGATGATACCGGGTTTTGTCAGAATTATCGTCATAGAAGTGTCATAAGTATGACAGAAAAAAAAAATTCGTTCGGCGCAACACGGATGTGTCTTTTTTTTTAGTGGCGGGTAGGCCAGACACGTTTCAGCACTTTAAAGGGTGTAGTGTCAGCAGATGGAGACGGTAAACGTAGCTCTGGAGTTAATGATCTCGCTCGCCGTGAACCACCATCCCACGTGCTTGCTTTAACTTCACGGTGTCATATGTGGTTGCATGTTGCATATGGTGTCTAGCTTGTATTCGAAAGGCCGAAGTCGGTCTTTACTAAGACAAGGAAAGATATTTTTTAACCACCATCCCGGGAGCACCAGAAGACAAATAGCTAGTCAGGGCACTGGCCGAGCCAGTGACAAGCCCAACACAGACAGGCATCACCTGGAAGCCAACTAAAAAGTCACGATGGTGGCGAAGCAGCCCGCCTGCCACAAGGCTCTCAGGTCCTAGATGATCATGCTCACCACTCCAGCCAGATGTCTAGCTTGTATTTCTTCCAATTTGGTTAAATTGCATCTGCTTAGCTTACACATTATACCTTTGAATATGACATGCCTTCTTGTTTTTGGTACATACTAGTACATCTGTCTATTAACCATGTTCTTACATCAAACTAATGTTCTTGTGTATCCCTCATCTATCACTTATGATGAGGCAGTCTGGCCAGTGGATTACTGTGAGAAAAGATCCTCATTTAAAGAATGCAGCGTCAGCCTCCCCACATGATTCTCAAGAAACAACAAGGCTAGATGAAGATAGTGAATGTAGCTCTAGAGTTGATTACCGCATTTCCCCTACACTAGCATCGCAGGTGCTTGCTCTAACTTGGCAGCATGATATGTGGTTGCATGTTGCATATGGTGTCTAGATTGTAATTTTTCCAATCTGGTTAAATTGCATGTGCTATTCTGCTTAGTTTATACATTATACATGTTAATGTGACATGCCTTCCTGTTTTTAGTACATAGTACATCTGTCTATTAAACATGTCCTTACATAAAACTATTGTTTTTTCGTATCCTGCATCAATCAATATGACAAGACACCTTTAGTATATGCAGTGCGATATTAGTTGCATCTTTCATATGAATTATAGCATGCGCTGCTTCTAATTTGTTGAAATGCCATTTATGATGGGACGCTTTTAACTTGGCAGAGTCATATTTGTTGCATCTTTCATGTGGTGTCTAGCTTGCATTGCTTCTTATTTGTTGAAATGGTTTCTGCTTAGTTTACACAAACAGTTGTGAATATGCCACGCCGTCCTGTTTTTCTTACATATTCCATCCTGGCATCATGTGTTTGCCTTACATCAAAGTAGTGATTATCAGTATCATGCACGAATGAGTTCTAAAGAGTGAATTTTATTGCTTTTTCTTGTCACTTTTACTTGACAATTAAAAATCAATAAAGCGGAAGGAAGTTAGCAAGGCAGCGGATAAAGGTGCTCTTCCAAACGGAGGGCCTCTACAGATTCTACTCCTCCATCCCCCCAAGATGATTTGCAAGACAAGACATGCATAGACACTCAACGTAGATGTGTTGATGATGAGCACGTCTCCCCTAGTGCACCATCGCAGGTGCTCCCTCTAACTTGGCACTGTTATATGTGGTTGCATGTTATGTATGATGTCTAGCTTGTATTGATTCTAATTTTGTTGAATTCCATCTACTTACTTTACACATTATACTTGTGAATAAGACACGTGTTCCTATTTCTAGAACATACAATATCTGTCTATCACACCATGTTCTTACATCAAAGTACTACTGTTGTGTAACCTGCAACAATCACTTATCATAAGACATGTTTGACTTGGGAGTGTGATATAGGTTACATCTTGCATTCTTTTCTAGCTTGTACTACTTGTAATTTGTTGAAATGGCACTTATGACAAGACAATTTTAACTTGGTAGAGTGATATTCGTTGCATCTTTCATATGGCGTCTAGCTTTCATTACTTCTAATTTGTTGAAATACCTTATGCTTAGTTTACACATCATAGTTGTGAATATGCAATGCTGTCCTTTTTTGTTACACATTCAATCGTCCTATCATGCGGTCGCCTTACATTAAAGTAGTGCTCGTCAGCATCCTGCATCAATGAGTTCTGAAAAGCGAATTTTTATTCATTTTTCTTGTGGGTTTGACTTGACAAGGCAATAAAACTAAGAAAGTGGAAGGAAAAAATAAGGCAAGGACTGATGGCGGTCTTCCGGCGAAACCGGCATCCCAGGTGCTTTCTCTAGCTTGGCAGTGTGATATTGTCTTGCATGTTGCATACGATGTCTAGCTTGCATTGCTTCTTATTTGTTGAAATGGCTTCTGCTTAGTTTACACAAATAGTGGTGAATATGCCATGTCGTCCTGTTTTTCGTACATATTCCATCCTGGTATCATGTGTTTGCGTTACATCTCGCATTCTTTTCTAGCTTTTACTACTTCTAATTTGTTGAAATGGCACTTATGACGAGACAATTTTAACTTGGTAGAGTGATATTCGTTGCATCTTTCATATGGTGTCTAGCTTTCATTGCTTCTAATTTGTTGAAATGCCTTCTGCTTAGTTTACACATCATAAGCTGTGAATATGCAATGGCACTAATGACGAGACCTTTAACTTGGTAGTGTGTTGTTGTTTGCATCTTGCATATGATTTATTTCTTGTACTGCTTCACATTTGTTTAAACGCCAGTTATGACGAGACACTATTAACTTGGCAGAGCGATATTTGTAGCATCTTTCATATGGTGTCTACCTTCCATTGCATTGCTTCTAATTTAGTGAAATGTCTTCTGCTTAGTTTACACATCATAGTTCTGATTATCTCATTTCGTCCTATTTTTTGTACATATTACATCCTCCTATCATGTGGTTGTCTAACATCAAAGTTCAGTTCGTCTGTATCACGCATCAATTTGTTCTGAAGAACTAAATTGTTATTCCTTTTTCTTGTCGACTTGACTAAACATGGCACAGAGAAAGAGGAAGGAAGACAGAATGACAGGGGATGGTGTTAGTACTAAGGACACACAGAAAGGGAAGCGGAAGAATCCTACAAATTCTGCTAGTACTGATGGTGCAATAGAAGGTCAAAGTCCAGCGAAAAATTGCACAAACGGGGTATCTCGTGCTACAGGAGTTGCAGAACAAGCAAAACAGAAACCAATAGCTGCCACCAAACAAGCAGAGACAGCCCTAGTTGTTGCAACTCCTTCCACAGTACCACCAGCTGCATGAGTTACTCGTTCGTCAACTCAGCTAGCAGCACGTTCCCAAGCTCCCTTGCCACCTGACACTACTTCTGAAGCACTCTTGACACAAGACGAGTTGGCAAGATCAGATGAACTTTGCAAGCTTCAACAGCAAGAAGGTAGTTGCTGGAGTCAAGTTACAGTCGCATGCTTCTTTATATGTAGTCTCACAGTTTGATGTACACTAACACTTCCTATGTTCATTGTTGGACTAGCACCTAGGCGCAAGAGGAAACAAACATCAGGGATAATGTTTGATATGTTAACTAAATCTGGAGGAGGAAGAATGGAGATCCATTTTGAGGGAGGTTTAAAAAGGCCACATGATGCTACAGAGTCAGCCAAGTTAGTATCAGAGGCAGCGGTTGCCGTTAGGTGTCATGTACGTATCCTCCAACATGGATTCAGTACAGGAATGAGAAAGATGAAACCCAGTTCAACACCTTCCTCGACCATTTATCTGTAAGTATGGTTATGTATGGAAACTAGTAATATCGTCTTGCTCTGTCCCATACTTTCTAGGTTGCTGATAATGAGACTCCCATAATTTTCAACAGATGAGGTTCAAGTTGGATAGCCAAGATGATGCAACCAGACAAGCTTGCACCCATGTTTTCAAGTCTGCTCTGCGACAGTATCGGTATAACTTGAGGAAAACTCACTTTGAAGGCAAGGCTAACAGTGAACTTGCCCAAACATCTCCAGTGGAAAATATATCGGATGAAGACTAGAGAGGCCTTGTTAAACACTGGTCTGATCCAAAGTATCAGGTACATTATATATATGTGATCAGATCACATGTTGAAGTCCTATTTACACATGTGCCACACAAATCTATCTTCTTGTAGGTGAACTGTTCAAAGAACAAGGCCAACCGTACGAAAGTGAAATTCCAACAGACGACAGGATCTCGTAGCTATATTGCACACTGTGAGGCTCTTGTAATTAGCTATTGTTTCACTCTTTTCGTTGTACCATATTATCAGATCTATATTGACTTGTTCCAAATGCAGAGGAAAGCCCGCAAGGACTAAAAATTACCTGAACCAAATGCTATGGAAATCTTCAAGGACTGTCACACCAGCAAGACGAAGGGCATAACCACACCAGTCAAAGCCGCTGTTGTAAGTCCTTAATCCTCATGCCTTTTAACTACTACTTACTCTGACTTGTGCATTGAACTGCATGGTTTGCAGCCAATGTCTATTACTCTTTTCAATTTTATACACAATTGTCTTAGCGTATCATTGCACCTTACAAGGTTTAAAAGAGAGGAGTGATGTTCCTTTGATCTTGACATGTAATCTAGTTCCATGCTGGACTTTCCCACACAACGTTACAATTGCCTGTTTGTCTGTTCTCAGTTGTTTTGTGATATGAATGATGTCATACTATGCTTACCGTATTATAAACTTTGTCTCTTTATCCTTAGTTGTCAATACAATGTGAAGAAATAGACAATACATTAGCCATGGTACATGGTCATATGTTTGGAACCTGGTTTTATTATGTACTTTGCAGTAAAATACAACTAATATTTTACACGGGTTCACCAGAATAAGTTCTGTATATAGACCAAAGCTATTTTGTTTGGTTTTGCTGCCTCCTTAATATCTTCTGTTCTGGTACTACTAATGTAAAAACTCAACTTTTCAGCAAGCTATGGAAAAAATGGTGGAACCGCCACCTTCTGAAGGTGACGAGGCAACTATAACCGCAATGTCACCTCTTGCTGCAGTGGGTCAGTACCTGTCCACTAACAGTGCCAAAAGCACGTTCCTGCGTAATACTAGGTTGGTTGTTAAGGCAATCTCGTCCAAACTGCCTCATGATCAAGATATGCAAGCTCAAAACAATGTTATATCTGCGCTGCAGACACAAGTCCATTCCCTAACAGAGACCCTTTGTGAAACAAGGACAAACATTGTTCGATGCCGTCAAGATATGCATGGTTTTGAAACCAGACTATCAGACATTTGCTATGTTGTTCAGGAGCCTAGGAGAAATGAAGGCGAAGGTTATGGTTCTCCATCAAACAATACAGCATGAAAACGTAATAGTCAGGTCAAATGAACTGAGCTTCTGAACTTCTGGTGGTGCATTTATCTGCCAGACTGTTAACTTTTATGCCAACCTTCCTTTTGTTTTAAGGTTGTAATTTGTTTTGTTGCCATACAAAATTTGTTCTTAACGTGCAGCCACCGGCTGAAGAAAACTGCAAGCCATTTTTGTAGTGTAGGGTGTTCCCTATATTTGCACCGGTGGTGAGCTTTGATGCCCAGTGGATGTAATCTGTGCACTAGCCTTAATATCCTAGCGTTAGTTTCAGGCTTATTTATTTCCTAGTCTTCTTTTTCCCTGGTTTGCTAGTGGCCGCAACAACCATGGGCCATATACGCACCGTGGTAACCTTGACCCTGCTACAGGCCGTAGGATCCATGGGCCTCCTATGGCCCGTCGGATAAATGGGCCTCCAACGGGATGTAGAATCGGTGGGCCTCGGGCCGTTGGATAAATGGGTCCACATGGGTAATTGGTATCGGGCCAGCACGGTGACGAGCCGTTAACAGGCGGGAAGACAGCAAAGGCTTAATTCTATCGCAGGAATAACGGGTAGTTAATGGGCCAGAATATAGGACGGGTTGGAAACGGCACAACGGGTTAATAGGCCACAAATGGGCCGATTCTAGCCACGGGCCGAATTTGGCCAATTAGTGGAACAGGCCAGTAACGGGCCGGAAGTAATCGAGGGTCGGAAAGGAGCCCAAGAACGTATGGGCCGTCAGTAGGCCGAAAGCTAACACAGGCTGGAAACGGGCCATGTGAATCGTGGGCCGTTAATGGGTACAAAGAAATTTACTGTACATTATGGGCTAGAGTCACCGTGGGCCACTAAAGGGCCTAAAGATACAAAAGGCCTCATATGTGCCGAAAGACGTTGTGGGCCATACATGGGCTGAAAGTGAAATGGGCTATTGTTATATTCGACAGCCCACATGACGCTGTTGGGCCGATTTCGGGAAGGCCCTAACGGGCCGTGAGTTACCGGGCCGTAAAATGGGCTATTTGCGAACAGACCATTAATAGGCTTTTCAGAGGCCGGCCTGCTAACTGTTGACCAAGTCAAAGGGGTCGGCCTTTGTAAGCTAAATGGGCCAGTGGTGGGCCGTCGCACGTGTTGACATATCATAGGCTCCTATCTGACCCAATGACGAGCTGATATGTGTTTCCTTCGGCCAATGAGAATTTTACACGTGGAAAATCGCCATTGGTCCGAGATGTTAATGGGTTATGGGATCCAAAACCGGACCCGATAGCTTAATGGCGACCCATTACGGTGGATGCCACGTGTCGGTCATCCTTGACGAAAGCACTTCTATGACGCGCGATTTATCGTCATGGAAGTGGACACTTCCGTGATGATAATTTTGGTAATGTCATGGGACACTTCTACGACAACACAGGTATGACTATCTTGATTCTGTCATAAAATCGTCATGGATGTACATACATGATAGAAAAGGTGACCTACTGCGACAAACACGTATCATCACGGAAGTGTATTTTTTTTGTAGTGCAAGTTCTTCCCCCATATCTAGGAGATATGGAGGGATTGAGTGATATTCTTGTGCGAATCTCAAAGAGAGACGGAGGCCTTGAAATCCAAGAGGATTCTTCTCTAACTATGAGATCTTGATCCTCTAGGAGGATATAGATTGAGAAAACCTCCCTCAAGTTCTTAGTTTATGCTTTGTAACCCTAAAAAGTGCTAGAGATACAATTTATATAGTCTAGGTATGAAAGGGTCGTCGAGGGAGAGAGATACACGACCTTTCTAGCCAAATCTCCAAGCAAGAAGTTGGTCGGACAATCTGGCTAGATCTGGTCGAACATTCTGGCGGCTAATGCTAGCTTGGCTTCGGCCTAGCGCAGGAGTCGGTCTGTGGACGTCGTTTAGGGGCCGGATAGTCCAACAAAGTTGCCAGACAAAGTGTCAAATGTCTGGGGCTTTGTACGGCTAGGGTTTTTTGCTCTCCCGTGTCCAAAAAATGACCCCGGACAAACCGCCAGGCATTGTCCGGACTGCTTGGGTAGCCAGGCAATCTGTTGGATAGTCCGACAAACTATCAATAGTCGCATTTCCTCCTATACTTCTTCTCCCCTTCCAAGCCTTTACCCTCCACCCTTGCTTCTCCATGCTTAATGCCTTCATACCCTGAGCATGCATAAGGTCTCAGAATGAGGTAGTAACCACGTCTCACATGTGTGCATAGAGAGTTCAAAGAGAGAAATGAAGTCACCTCAATTAAAATGGCATGTGTGCGAGCTATTGTCGTCGGCCCTCTTGGGGATTGTGGTGTTGATGAAGAGTTCATGGTGATGTCTATGGGAGCCTCCACATCGGTGTCTTGGCCTCTCCTTTAATATATGAATTATGTGTATTCCAAAAAAATGTCTGCTCTCATCCACGGCAGGGCTAATGCAACAAATAATGCGATAACCATGCACACACAAATCAACAATGAACTAGTGGCTGCCCACCACTCTGGAGAAGAAGCCAAATTGATATGGGAGGATAAGACCCGGTATACTCTCACATACATGAGGAAGTCTACATGTTGATGAGTGATATTTTTATACTCATTCACCCTTTGTTTGAATCAATATATCTCATTCAAACTGAGATATTCACTTTGATATTGCTACTAATGGCTAACAAATGCAAAGGATTCCATAAATCCTCTCTCTTTGATGTATTTCCACAAGGAACGGGCTAAAAAGGGAAGAAATCACGTGTGAACATGGAAATGAGTGGAAAAGGAGATAGAAGAAGTCGGGAGGAGGCGCACCAGAGAAGACAACACAAAAGAGGACGTTCCATACGATCGCGAGTGCTCGTATGAGCGGTTGTATGGCGTCGATTCCGAGGCTCCCCGTCCACCTGAACAACTTTTATAAAGGGGATCACGTCGAAATGTCAACAGAACATGAGTGAGCGAAGCCAGAACAGAGCCATCTGCATCCCCTCTCATCAACTCTAGTTGCCGTCGTTTCCATCTCCATAGCCACCATCACCACCATAGTGCTTCCTCTCTAGGTCATACTTGTAATCGTGCATCACACAAGACATCCATTGTAAGACATATTATCAATCAATTGATCTTCAAGATGTGTTCTTCAATGTGTTCTTCATGCGATCTAATCTTCATGTGTGAGTAGTTCGGTAAGGTATGGGCTGAGGAATAGGCCTTGCAACCCTCTGTATTTGTTGCGGGGATCAATGAAAGTGCTTTGAATAAACGCCCCGTATGTGTGAAATAAAATTGTTATGTAGATGTCTCTTGTCTTGTCCGTGTTCTTCATCGCTGCACGTACTCAGAATCATGGAGAGCGAGCCACTGAGAGGCTAAGGGCAGGGAGAACGTGAAGTGTTATTGTGAACACCAATGCAGAAGGGTTTAGTACGGTAACACGGATCCAATCCTTGGGGATTCATGAGGTGTAGTCATTAAACGCCTAAAGCTCTTATTTGATTATTATAATCTTAATTATTGAGGCAACCCCGCGCGACGGATAGGGCCTTCGGTTGGACAATTGATTCTTGATCCAGGACTCGCGTCGGTCAAGATGTTATTTGGACACATCCCCCACTTCGGTCGTAACAATCACATCTTGAGGGGTGACTTACAACGCACAAATTAATATTATATTTGGTCCCAACACAAATACATTGTTGTAAGCATTAAGACCTCATACCCGTGCCTATTTTTATCATAAGTGTTTCATCATAATTAGCTTGATCGATCCGGTCAAAAGCTAGAATTATTTCCTTGACAAAAGCTTGCTAGAGACCATCGCTTCAAGGGAACCTTCCTCTCGCGGGTTCAATAACCCAAAGTCACCTATTTGGGGAAATAGGTGTGGGTATTTTTTGTTTCGTTACGGGATCACTATAAAAAGTATCACATGCCATATGAAAAAAATGTGTCATTTGCTAAGCTCCGCATGTCGATAGTCAATCTCGTTGGTCAGACGTCACAAGGCCAATACCCAAATCCATGAAACTACGGGACCACCATCCCATTCCTCAGCATGTGGTCGTCCATGCGCAGCCCGATTGTGCTACCTTTCGGGCCACCTCCTCGACATACCATTGCGCGTCCTCGAGTTACGACACCGCACAACCCAGTTGCTCATAACCCAATTTGCATGGGATAACTGTTTACAAACCCGTCAATGTCAGGAGAAAGAAGACTTGTAGTTCGAGATTATCTAACATGCCATGCCAAAAGGCTAGCCCACCCTGTAAAAAAAATCAAACTATGGTTGTACTCCCTCCATTCATAAATCTGCTTAGCTCATAAGTTGGCGGCGAGGCTAGGGTGTCCATATTTCCCGCCCTAGTATGCAATTGGACACCGCCAACTGACCGCCACACATGTTTGCCACTTGAGCTCCTCACCCCCTCCAGCATTGGCGCTTACGCCTGTCGTAAGACCTACCGACCGACATTGCCCCTAACCATCATTTCCCGCCACCCGCGTCGATGCCATGCCAACTCACTGCATAGCCATGTCCTAGTCGTTGTCGTTGATGGTCTGTCCCCACCTCCCCCAACGTTCCCTCCAAACTCCTTCCTTCGCAAGCTCTTATGCATCCCTAACCCTAACTTAGTTATATCCGCTTCATCGCCGGTGCCTCCACCCCCCTCGCTTGTTTCCACCGCCAACATCGTGGTCGACCGCGTCTCCGAGCTCGGTTGGCCAGGCCTACAATACATGGGAGGGTACCCACAAGCAGTCAGTTTAGTTTTTTTAGGGATAGCCAGCCAGCTCAGCAAGTTTTTTTTGAGGGAGCCAGCTCAGCCAACTTTTTTTAGAAACACCTGCAACTTTATTCATACTCATACAAATTACAGGTACACTGATTTAGACCTAACATCCAAGAAAAATACGAAGTAACTCATATGACTAAGAATTATAATGAAATCTTTTATAAACACCTTCTTCGCGGTATCAATCCCCGCTTCGAAGAAATACTTCAGAGACTTCGATAAAGAGGCTGCAATTAGACTGGAGCAACGATATTGTCATTCTTTCACCCGCACGAACATTACCAATAATGGTTTTTGAAAGCGCCTTGAGTCGCCCATCCAAAAAGATGGGAAGCCTTAATCGATGAACGTACTTGGACCGAGGATGATCCCCTAGAAGTGCAGGCCGCCGAATCACAATATCTTCACCATGGTGTCGATGAAAGATTTCAACTCCACAAAGAACCAAACCAAGAAAAAAGTTTGACACACCAACATAAACTCATTAGATCCGAATAATCGGATCTGTTAGGACAGAAAACTCTCTAACCTTATGGCTCTGCCAAAAAATAAGAGTAAATTTTATTCTCACACGATAATCACTAGACGATGACGGAGAATATAAAGTTCTTGAAGATGAAAGGTCGCCCACCTCTCAACGCCAAAATTTGCGCCGGGCTGCTCCTACTCGGAGCGAAGGCCTTCTTTGGTTTGGAGGAATTTTATAGGATATATTTTTTATAGGAATTTTTCCTTTAGAGCCCTTTGGTTCAGAGAAATGGATTACTATTCCTACATATGATTGATTCATATCCTCCACATTCCAAAGAAAAATAAACATGAGCCTATACACAATGGAAAAATTTCTATGATGCGAATCAAATGACATATCTTTTCCTATACTCATAAAATTTGTGATACATGTCATCTTATTTTCTACTCCTCCCGTTCCTAAATATAAGTCTTTGTAGAGATTTCACTATGGACTACATACGAAGCAAAATGTCTGAATCTATACTCTAAAATGCATCTACATACATTCGTATGTGATTCATAGTGAAACTCTACAAAGACTTATATTTAGGAACGGAGGGAGTATAAGTTTTTTATTCTTATGATAATCCAAAGAGGCCGAAATCTTGGAACCCTTTGCGAGCGTGGAGAGCCGGTCCAGTTTCTCTCGGCCCAGTGCCCAGGTTTCCACCGATCGCAACCGATGACCACCCCCCAACGCGGCCACTCCACGCCCACACGTCGCATTCTCCCCCTTTCGTTGTCCTTCCCCGTCCCCATTCCCTCCGCTCCCCAGTCCGCAGCAGTTCCGCACCGACGCCCTCCTCACCCTCCCCAAAGCCCTAACCGCTCGCCCGCTCCGCCGCCATGAGGTCCAAGGCCAACGGAGACACCGCGTAAGTCACCCGCTCCCGCTCCCCCGCCCCCTCTTCCGGCGCGGTTAACGTTCATGGCTCTCGGTCGTACCGACTAACCTGGTCTCCGTTTCCGCTGATTCCGTGGTGGTGCGGTTGCAGGTTCAAGGCCTCCGGCAAGAACAAGACGGCCACCGGCGGCGTCGCCAAGCCGAAGCGCGCCCCCACCCCTTTCTTCGCTTTCCTGTAAGCCCTCCCTCCCCGCCTCCTCCCCCAGATCTATTCCTCTCCGTACTCTAATAATTTTCGAAACTTCGGCGGCAGGGCTGAGTTCAGGCCACAGTACATGGAGAAGCACCCCGAGGCAAAGGGCGTCGCGGCCGTGAGTCTCCCACCCTTCTGCCAGTTTGCTTCTAGGGTTTTGCTTTTAGGGTTTTGCATCTAGGGTTTCGTTTCCATGGCCCATGGCTCATAAGCGTGTGCATGTGCTGCTTGTTTATTTTTCCTTCTAGGTTACCAAGGCGGCCGGGGAGAAGTGGCGCAGCATGTCGGATGAGGTTTGTCTGGTTTTTGCACTGCTTATGCAATTTATATTTGTGGAAAGTTGCTCCTGTGCCGTTATACTTGCCACATCTTGCCAAAATACTACTAGGTTGTCGTACCTGTTGCGTTAAACAACTAATTTGCAGTCCGTTGCCCCAAGATGATAACACAGCGAGTCTCCGTTACAATGTCAGTGTGTCGGAATATGGATGATGTTTATATGATTTTTGCAGTGCTTGTGTAATTAATAATGTTGGTGGATACCTGTGCAGTGCTGTTATATTTGCCGCTTACCAAAATAACACCCAAGCTGTGCTCTATTACCCTTAACTGAACGCCGTCAGTCTCCGTTACAATGTTCTGGCTTTCTAAAATATTTCGCTCAAGGTTAGCAAAGGGAAAACGGAAATATGTTACCCCTTATCTGCCACTGTCTTGCTGAGCTGTTTAATAAGTTTAGCGTCTGTTTGGTGAAGGAAAGATGAATTGTTTGATGCTAACTGGTTAATGCATGCCTTGTTTAGGAGAAGGCAAAGTATGGCGGCAAGAAGGCAGATGCCCCAGCAAGCAAGGTGGTGAACAAGAAGGTAGTGTTATCGCTGCCAAGAATCTTGTGACGTAAAGCTTATACTGCTATGCATTTAAGTAATATCAGTTTTGGGGTAATAATGTTGTTTTCCATTTTTATCAGGAGAGCACCAGCTCCAAGAAGGCCAAGACTGACGCTGACGAAGAAGGTTCTGACGTTGAGGATGATGCCGAGGTATATAAAATTTATGCATCGCTTTAGGTGGCATACATTGCAGTGCTGATGGAATTTACTTCTTGTTACTAACATATGTTTGGTTGTCTTATCGCAGGAGGACGAGGAGTAAATAGTAGATGAGGGAACAGCAGCGGTGCAAATCAGCGTTTGCTGCTTAGGGTTTAGCTTGCCATGTCGATGTCCGGATTATGTAATGTTATGTAAGGAGAATGTTTAGATGCGTGCTCCTGGGCTGTGGCATGCTGGAGATGTCTCTGTTTGACTAGTAGCGAAGAAAAGCTTAAAACCCTTACTGCTTTTCTTTCGTGGACCTCCACAGCATGTGGAAACAGTTATTATGCTTGCTTTTATCTACTGATCTGATGACTAGCCTGCTGTTGGCTTGCTATTAATTGCTTTATGTCTTGTGTTCGCCTTTCACTTTCTTATTGCTTCTCATTTTCCTGCTGCACTTGCTCTCGAGTTTTGTGCAGCAATTTTTTAATATTTATTAAGGTTGTGCCCAATTGATTTCTCCTCTGTAGTTGACCAATGGCTGTGTTCTAACATTTTGCAGTCAGGACATCAGAAGTAATTTTATTTTATTTCGACAGGATGTAAAAATCGATGCTAGTTGCTGGCTTGACGCTGGTGGTTGTGTGACTTGTGTTAGCATAATGCAGTTTTTTTTTTTGCGAGAAAATTTCCGTTCTGTTAATGGCAGTACAACGAAAATCAGAAATAATAGAAATTACTTCATCAGATTCAAACACGTTAAGTTTGCCCATGTATTCTACAATCCAAATTTGTGCAGTGAAACAATTGGTGGTATAAGGTACCCTCTGTTTGCTATCTACAACAAAATCATTTTAAGGTGGCACTACATAATGTTCCACACACGTGAGGTGAACTTGAACATGGCGGTAACCTGTCAAGAACCTTAGCGAGTGTAAAGAGAAGTGAAGAAGACTATCTACAGCTGACCCCATGGCAAGTGCAGTTGGGTATCTCAAACAAACATAAAAAAGAGAGCTTTACAACTAGACGAAAAGCAACTGCATGTAGCTGTCTTCGCTATGATGAGCTCTTCTCGTTTTTCGTGGTTCGGAGCAGCTCTTTCGCCATCGACGAGAAGGATTGAGCGCCATGAGCCATGTCTGCGGACCGAAGATTAATGCCCTGCAGGAAGCACATTTGTAAATGTTAACGCCCTTTCAGGTTTGTGCAGAATGTTCTTTATAGTTGTCTTCCCTGACATTCATATGGAAATTGGAAAGTTTTGCAAAACATAGGGAAATTGGGAATGAGAGAATTTTTTTGTTAGGAAACTGAATTACGCGGTAGGTCCCGTACAAAGAGCAACATGGTAATAGAAATAGGCATAATACTATCAGTAGGGAAGCAAAATGATGTTTACCTCCAATTTTTTTATGTTCTCTTGCAGCTTGTTTCCAATCATTTTTGGAACACTGGTTGAGTCCTGTTCAGATCAACAATGAAGGAAAGGTAAGTGAATGCATCAACTAGTCACATTTCTTCCCTTGAGGGGAAATAACCTATTATGTTGTGACTATTCTATGCATTGCTAATACGATTCCATGCAGATGGTCATCAATCGTAGTAGATCAGCCTTTCTATGGACATAAATGTGCAGGTCATAATTTCAATGATATACTGGCGCTTCTATGCACTCACATCACTTGTTGCATATCCATACTTCATCTTTATCTGGTCAACTTGTCTAACTGATGGTTCATCTTCAGGCTTCTTATTTTCTGTATTCACCTTTTCTTCTGTTCTGGGCTTCAGTTTTCCTGCATATTAAACATTTGAACAACATATCACACTAAAATAGTTGAACTAGAGTGCTAATTTTGAAACGCCGCACCTTGGATTGAAAAGTTAATTACAAACATCTTAGTATAATACTTTTCTGACCTCTAAGAGCCTGGAGTCCCTTGCTGAATTTCTGTTTGCTTAGACCTGCGAAGTGCGGTCCTTTCTGCTTTTGTGTGTTGTCTTCAATGTCGATATCATCTTCAGAAAGAAACATATTAGAGTAAGTATACCCAGACAAAGTAATGATTCGTCTAAAAATTATTGTAATAAGGTGTTCTAAAAAGTGATAGGTGCCAGGCAGACGATATGGTAGTGGGGCTAGCGCCTAGGTGGGCTAGGCGGGAGAAGGCACCTAGGGCCTTTTAGAACTGTGAACAACTGAACATCGTATACCTATGTCTAGCTCAATATTTTCATCATCTTTCAGTGAACTGCTCCTCCTCGCAGATGGTGGAGTGAAGTTCGCTGATGAAAATATCGAGGCCAGTTCTTCAGATGTTGTTGCGATGAATTGTCCATTGCCATTTGCATCACTCTCGTTTGCCTTGCTCCCTTTAGTGTCTTTCATAATCATCCCAAATAAGCCCTGGAGATCTTCCATTATCAGAAAGAAAGATACACAGATGCCTCAACTGACCATAAGATTAATCAGTTACCTTTTTCTTTTCTTTGGGAGACTTAACCACATAGGAAGATTCTTCCCTGAGAGGGTGGTCTTTTCTGTATACCATATTAATATTGTCTACATGCCTGCGTACAAACCGCACGCTTAGATAACTATGTTAAAAATTGTAAGTTCAGCTCGAAATAAATAATGAAATCATTGTGCCCGCTATTTGACGATCATAATAGGGGCTCTAGAATGGCTCAATGGGTCTCTGGTAGTGCACTAAATTGCAAAGCTCCATTATTGGTAAACAAGGTCAACTATTCATCATTACCAAAGTTATAAACTAACCATGCTACCATACCTGTAGATGTCATCTTGACAGAGAGTAGAGAAAAAATATGTCTCCTCTCCCTTAATCTGTATAATCAAAGAAACTATTTATAAGTAAAAGCTACTTTTAAAATCATGAATAGAGCTATACTGAAGTTACTACAGAAGATGTCTCAAAAAGTAAAGTGATAGTGCAATCCATACCAAGATGATTTCTCCATCAGATGAACATGTTATGGAACTAGAGGAATTCAAGTTTTTTGAATGTACAAAACCTCGTAAAGAGGCTTCCTTCAGCAAGGATAAATCTGGGAGGGACCTGCAGTTTCATAAATACACTAGAATTCATCGACTTCATTTGAATGCCCTCGACCCCTCATGCAAAGTTTTCAACTCAGCTGTTATCTCACCTTGTTTCTACTTTTCCGTTGGAGAAGACTAGTACAATTCCAATTTCAGAAGAAGCACCATGGATAACAGATACAAAACAACAGCTACCGTTTAACTTTTTCTTATTAGTTATCTTCTTCATTCCCTGCACAAAGGAAAGCTCCATATGAACAACAACACTCACATAAAAACAGAACTTCTGAGATAACTGGAAATACAAATACCTGAATCGCATGGCTCAAGGAAAATAAGCGGATTGCATCTTCCGTGCAAAGCAACAGCAAAGATTCCCTCAATGCTGTATCATGG
Source organism: Triticum aestivum (assembly GCF_018294505.1). NCBI lineage: Eukaryota > Viridiplantae > Streptophyta > Magnoliopsida > Poales > Poaceae > Triticum > Triticum aestivum. The sequence continues at coordinate 517,959,033 of NC_057799.1, read as the reverse complement.
TTATCAGATCCTGGTGCTTCGTTTGGAGATAACTCTGGATGATGGCATTATGTGGCTTTAGAATGGCATAATAGTGCGGTAATAGTACCTTGAGAATGGGGTTGGTGGGTAGATATACAAAAAAAAGGATTATTATGCAAGATCATATAGCTCACCCAATGTCTGCAACAGAAGGGCTCTTGTGGGTCTGTTTGTCTGAACTGGGTTGGCATTCAAAAGTTTTCCAGTTTCTTCCTCGAGAATACAAATAGAAGAATCTTCCATTCCTACTATCAGAAGATCCTTATCGTACCCATTGTGGCTGTAGAGTTCAAATTGCAAGGAGGCAATTCCACCAGAGACACGACACTCAAGCTGTTTTTGATACAATATAGTAGCATCATCTACTTTGATAACTGATACCTGAAACATGTTTTTCCAGACATGTCACTTTCTTGGTTGAATAATGAGCTCAAATTTTGAGTTGAATAACCATATTTAACGAACTGCTTTCATGAGATAAATGATTGTGTGATAGTTCCATCTCTTTAAAATAATCGTCAACACAATAAATAACATACGTGACATGAGTCACTTCATATCAAGAATGGCGAACTGCAAAGTCTTCGAAGAAGTAACCACTATTTTGCTTAACAAGATACTAAAACTTGTTGAACTGTGAGTAATATTAACCATTTAACTTAAAAAATTTCTGTGAGATCGCATATCAAACACATATGATATTTAGTAGCTTTGAGTCTGTAATTTGACTATTGTAGACAGTGGTAAAATTTTAGTGCTACTATTTTGAAACTGTGATACTATGCTTTTATTGTGTTGATTAACGGTGCTTTGAGCCTAATAGTTCAGAAAATTGAGAACATTTTGCACAATGGACAAATTTCTTACAATTCCTTTTTCTGTCCCAACAGCAAAATGCTTCGAGTTAGAGATCATAGAAGTTGAGGTTACAGCTCCCTTGAGCTTTATACTTCTTGCATCGTAGTTATCCCCTTGCTTTCCTAACGAGTCACAAAAATTCTGGTTAACTAACATAGAGAAATTCCATAGACTTTGATATAAAAACATTATTAAAAAGATACATCAACTAGATGATAAGATCAGGCGCTACTGAACTGCTGACAGCCATTTATTAAGCTTATACCTCCTATATAAAATATATAAATTGTTTCTACTTGTGGACAACAAAATCAACCAAACATATATAACTCTTGAGAAACTCCACATTATACGCCTGTCCTTTCTTTTGAAATTAATGCAGCAAACTCCGCATCATCTCTTACTTTTAATTGAAGGTTCGCCTATGGAAACCCTATAAACAACCTTATTATGATAGTTTAGAACTCGGCGAGACAAGCCGCAAACTCATGCTTATTTACTGAAAGGAGGTGATCTTATACTCGGATAATCCAAACGTGATGAATGTATACTAACCATCCATTAGTTTAATGCGCCAAAAAATCACCGAATGTGCTAAAATTTAACTGGTAAATTGCAAAGTTTGCAGTAATATTATTGAAATTATTCTAGTGCAAACTCTTTCATAGAATCAACAACCAAGTTACTATATAGGTAGATGGAAGCACAATCCCTGAGCAAGTTAGTACCTTGTAAAATGGATAATATATTGTCGCTAGAGTCCTTTTTGAATGTGATTACGCGGACCTGGAAAGAAGAAATAAATTTCAATGCACTGGAAGTGTATTTAACACATAAACTAGAAACCACCTGGTAGCCGTGGAGTAGCTTACTGTTCCACCCTGATCCCCAGATATAAGAATGCTGGAGGACATATCAAACTGCAATGAAGTAATACGGGCTCGACTTGATGTATTGTCTTCATGCTGTGAAGTTATTAGATGGTTATTAGAATGAAGTTGAACACGGCAGTTCGTAAAGAATTCATAATTGTATAACACTTGGCAAAACAGTTGGGATTTGAAGCTACCTGCTGCTTTATCATAAAAATCTGCAGCAGAAGAGGACATGATGCATCCCAAAAGCTTATGGTTCCATCCATATGTCCAGTTATATAAAGATTCCTGGTTTTATGGATGTTGCTAAGACTTGCGGATATCTGACCTTTATCCTTCATTGAAAGCAGCCATGGATATTTGGAGGCCAATGTTGAAAAATAATCCTGTCCATTAAAAAGATGAAGCTGTCTGGTCAAAGAGTTCACAGTTGTTTGCAGGTATAATTTACAAATCTATACATGCCTCGTTAGCTGTTGCTGTACGGTCACTTGTGTAGAACTTTGCAACGTTGATGCCCGAATCACCATACGGTTGTTTCACAAATGAGTGGCTTGGAAGTGTTGGTGGTGATCTAGACTGAGATTGAAGAAGGTAGCGCTCAATTTCTGAATCATCGTATAAACAGATTTGACCAGATTTCAACAAGAGAACAAGAACAGTCTGTCTTTGCTTATTTGGGTCACTGAGGCCTGTAACAAACTCCATTCCTTGACAAGCTTCTGTGATGGGCAATACCATCTTTACTATTCGAGATTCACTCTCTTCATTCAGAATCAGGACCTGTGTCCAGAAAACACAAATGAAAGATTGAACGAAGATGCATTTCTCACTAAACAAAATATCAAGACATCTTATCCACGTGAACCAGCACTATATTCTTCAGAAAGAAATCGACCGTTCCAAGTTCAAATAATGCTTTGGACATGGATCTTTTGTCTGGTTGCTGGAAAAATGACACCCAATCCGTTGCCCTTTGGGTGAGCATTTACTTTGAGTACCCATAATTTTTTATTTGTTCAAGTCAGTCCCAAAACCAGTAGATCATCCAGTCTAATTCGGTCTGTTACCAATCGATACGCTTCTTAAAACCCTAGAAAATGTAATACTGAGAAGCAAAATCATACAACCTGAATTTCGTATTCAAAAGGGCCAGAGGCCAGAGAAAATCGGTATCTGACAACCTGATAGTTATTTAGTGATAGTCCTGGCAGACAGATATGATGAAATTTACTGCTCCAATTATTTGCAATCAGCTAAAGTTTGCTAAGATATGATGTGAAATAACTAAAATGTCATTTGGGATAACAATATCCATATGGAAAGCATGCACTTGAAAAGTATGGCAGAAAATCAGGAACATCATAAAAACCACTGTGAAAATATTTCAGTGTTTCTACCTGATATAGGTATGCATGTTCGCTGAATCCATTAATATACAAGCGTCCAGACTTTCCATCAGAAGGAACCCATCTCAAAGAGATTATTGGCACCTTGTCTAGCTTGTATCCAAGGTTAAGCCTCTGAAGTGGTAGATTCGGATTACTCGAAGATGAGGAATTTTCTGCACTGAAAATATCAGGAATAGCCCAAAGGTAGATATCACCACTGTCATATCCAATAGCAACTTTGCTTCCCTTGGAACAAGCCCAGCATGACGATGTCACATTTTTCTCCTCCTGGTGCGATTGTTGTTGCGTAGTTCTACCGGATACGAATACCACTCTGCTTGCCTTAATATCCCATAAGGTCATGACACCATCTCTGAATATAATGAGCAACCTGAGAGGAAGAGTGCGACTTAATCAGACATTTCACTATGCTTACGGAGGGCTATGAATTATATGGAAGATCAACACGAATATGACATGGCTCAAAAGCTGCAATTATTCGTGCCAAACCATGGTAATGAGAAGAGACCCACCTGTTAGATTCAGCCAAAGGCTGCGGCGATACAAATGCGACATCTACCCCATTACCACCATTTGCCGTGGAACCTTCAATAACAGATCAAAGTGAGTCAAAATTTGAATTTAATTTTCCAATTACAATGGCTCTTATTGATTGGCATCAGTACTGCTGTTGTGAAGTTTCTTTCTGAATATTTACAAAATATCTGAATAGGGACGATATTTTACATATAACTGCAAACTGAATAAACTTTTTTGAAGAAGAATAAACAAAGTTGGGTATGCAGCTAGCCTTAAGAAAAGTGAGTATGCAACATATACATTGATATTCTAGGGACGGCTTATCTTTCCTGATTTGGTTTGCTGCTTTTTTGGTTCGTTACGATTCTAGTTCTTTTCCGATAGTTTCGTTCTGTTCTGGCGTTTTGGCCTTTGTCTTGGTGCTTTTTCCCTAATACAAAGTGACACGCATTTTGATGCGTGTTCAAGGAAAGAAAAAAAAAGACAGCATACCATAGGACTCAGCAAAAGGAATGCAATATGGCAGGTCAACTAGACACCGCTGACCCAAGTCAAGCTTGAACAAGGACACATTTCCAAAACTATCTCCTGCATATCTGCGCAACCCAGAATTCTCGTTAGCACATTTAACCCATCAAGATCCATGCCGTAGCACTAGTACATTCAGTAACCATCACTTACATGTAGAAACTCTTCTGCAGCACTGTAAACGCGGTTATTTGCTTCTCAAAGGGATGCAGATAACACAGCCTCTTCGTGTCGATGTCCCAGACCTGCAAACAATGCCTTTTCCGAATCAACAACGCATGGAGAAAGAAGAGCACATTTAGTGAATGGACCAAGATGATGCGTGGGAGGAATAGACGTGCCTCGATCTGGTTCTGAGTGTTCACGCTCAGGAGAACCCCTTGGCCATCGGCGAACTGAAAGTGAGCGTCGAATTCAGTCACATCGATCCAGGTTCAGCAATGAAGCACTGGACACGGAAAGCAACGGGATTGGAAGCGGGTGGCGACTGGTACCTGCATGAACTTGGAGGGGATGGGGGAGGGGGACTGGAGCAGCGCCTGCGTGTTGTCGCGGCCGAGCAGCTTGATCTGCCCATTCCTGCAGGCGCGCGACGCAGCAGAGGGCGTCAGCGACGGCGGGGAGAGGTGGGTGGGCGGCGCGTCCGTCGGAACTCGGAATGGAAGCAGCAAGCAAGCGGGTGGGGTTTGGGAGCTGTCGGTGTCGGTGGGTTACCTGGTGGCGACGGCGAGGACGTGGAGGAGGGGGTCGTAGGCGAGGAGGGCGGCGTCGGCGGGGACGCCGTAGTGGAAGGCCAGCCGCGGGCTCACGTCCTCGGCGCGCAGCCCGCCGATGCCGCCGCTGTGTTGCTGCGAGGAAGTAAAACAAGGATTAGAAGCATACGAAAAATGGGACGCAGCTGCTTCCGTAGCATAGTGGTATTGCGTTCGCTTCGTAAGCGAAAGGCCGCGAGTTCGATCCTCGCCGGGAGCTGAATTTTTGTTCAAATATTTCATTTTCTCACCCTATTTTGTCCTTATTGCACCCTAAAATATCACTTTCAAACTTGAAATGTTTATCTCTGAGAAAAATAATAAACGAAGGAAAAGGACGAGATATGTCCTGGCTCCTACTTGATGTAAGTCCATCTACTACGTGTCAGGGTGTCCTGATCCCCCGGCCCATGAGCTCAGCCGGCCAAGCACATGGCACAGTCACATCGAAATGAGCACGTAACAGCATCATCATCTTAACTTTTGCACGATCTAATAAACGGCCAGGTGGCGTGATCTAATTAGCGCCAAAGAATCATGATGCCAACGGATTGGCACACGCGTCAGGCTAGTGCAATTTCAAAATAAGATTCATGTCCTAACTTAATCTGAAGCATTTCACAATTCCCAGTTTTTTAAGATCATCAAAAATCTTTTTCGAGAGTGAATCATCACAAATCTCAAGTTTGTACTAGCGCGTTGCTGTCCGTGCATGGCCTACTAGAGGATCATTTTGTTTATCCACTTTGTTGCACGTTCCTCAGTTGCCCTACTATGAAGTTACTAATACTTTTTTTCCCCTTAAAAAAGGGAAAATCACGCACCATCATGTCCCTGTCTTTAGCAAGAGTGGCCTGTCAAAAATGAACCCTACATGCCTACTACTGTAATTCTGCAGAGAGTCAAGGCTTATGACGCAGATCATATTTTGGAAACGGCACGATATGAAAGAGTGGCCAAAGCCAGATACTGAAATCGACAGCCGCGACTGAACAACGCCCGCTGTAGAACAGTCGTCGGTGACTGCAGGCCAAAGCCGGCATGCATTGCCTACGGTGAACCCAATCATATACGTACTAGTACACTACGTATATAAGAATAAGCGAATCTCGTTGTCTCGCTGATCTCGAAGAACCGGCCTACTATAGGATATTTTATCTTGAACTCCCACATATTGTAATCCATCCAATCTATGCGTCGAACTTGGTCAATCTATCAAAATTTCTTATCCGTCTCGATCGCCTTATTTTACCTCTGTACTACTAGCTGTGCCACGCCACTGAGACTGGGTAGAATCATTTCCGCAGCGACTAAACAATGCGTCCTTTGCTTGGACGACATTAATGAGGTCACATGGACTTCCAGAGCCGCCTTAAATTTCCGAATGGTAGATGAGTGCATGGCATTTGTGGGTGTGGGTGTTTCAAATTTGAACGGAGCTCGGATCGAAACAAGGACGCGAGCGCGACACTCCGTCTCTGACGAGGCAGGGCGACATTGGGCGACGGCGTCCACGAGGCAACATTCTTTTCTTGCTCCCACGGCGAAAATAAGGAAATGAGCAGAAAGTGACATTTTCCGCAGGAAGGATTACGTGCGAATTCGGTCGGTGGAGAAGGGGAGGAGTGACACCAACAACTACTCCCCAATCAGGAAAAGAAAAGAGACCATTCTAGGATTGCCCACCGTCGAATCTCATCTACATGTTCTAGCAAAATTGTCTTAATCTCTACTCCCTACTACACAGAATCGACCAAGAACAAGGAAGCTGATAAATCGGAGTGGTAGTAAAATGGCAGCAGAGAGCATTGGACCGGATTGGATCGAGCGAGCGAGCGAGAGAGAGAGGTTATATACCTTCTTGGAGGCCTTCTCCACGAGCTTCTTGACGAACATGGCCGATCCACGGCGACCAAGGCAGAATCCAACCAAGAATCCACTCGCAGGTAAATCAGGATCGACGCCTCTCTTCTGTACTTGAAGCAGCAGCGGTTGTCAACTTGGGCGTCAGGAACAGCAGGAGGGAATGAATCGGGGAAACCAAGGACGAAACCGTCGATGAAGGCAGGGAGGAAGAAGAGGAAGAAGGGGGTGTCAGACGGACAGGGGAGGAAGAGGAGTTTTGTGTTGGGAGGGCAGTTAAGGATTAGGTCGAGATCGATGCTACAGACACTGTCGAGTGAGAGAGCGGAGGGGGGTTTAAAAAGGAAGGAGCCAGCCAGGGACCGCAAACGGACGCGGAATAATAATCCCGGGTTCCCGGTTCAACGATGGGCCAGGGCGTGATCCCGGTACGTGCACTTGGCATCGCCTCGGCGCAACCGAGAAATAATGAAATCTCAAGACGTGCCTTTTCCCTTCAACCACCTTCGTTCATGCTGTCAGCAGAGGAAGGGTAACGTGGCAGCGAGGCGACTCGCGGCGAACGGATCGGTCCAGTCGGTGTGGGGGTGCCGGCCGGTCCTCCGCATATGGAATGTACTGAAGAAGGAAGAGGCAGGCAGCGCCAAGGATGGAAAGGAGAGCTGGGCATGGGCATGGCGTTACTACTAGTTGCTTGTTTTGGAGAGGACACCTTCTTGGGCGTTGATGGCATGGCCTGGATTCTGGAGAGGCCATAAGTGGTGTGCTTATCTGCCCTATCCTATTTTGCCGAGTACCAAACGCTTGCTAAATTCAGGGATGTGGTAGTAACCGGTTGCAGATTCAGGGATTGTGGTGGAGATGATCGGATGGGATGGGTGGTGGTGTGTGGGACAGAGAACCCACCGTCCACGGATGGTCGGTGCCAGCAAGGTCGGGAATAGTAGTATTGGACGGTTTCTGTGTTTTGAGGTGTGCTTGCCAGGTGTCAACACGCTAGAGGAACGGACAACGAAGGAATGAGGGTGTAGGCCACACCTACGTGAGATTGAGGTTAAGGCCCCACCCCATATGGTCCGGCCGTGCCCATTTGAGATAAACGGATACAAATCGCGGCACAACGCGCAGGAGCAAACAGACAAACGTCTACTTTTTGTCTGCTTTCAACAAATTCCCAGCTCAAATTTGGGCCGAGTTTGCGTCAAAATAGACAACGCGCGGACCGGCAGGACGCGTGCCCTTGTCCTCCCCTGGCCCACCCGTCGGGGACACAACCCCCTTTTCTCTTCCCCCTCCCCCCCCGACGATGACATGTATCTGGGGTAGGGTCCTAGGCCTGACCTACATACCCTACCCAAGGACACCACATACAAGAATTCAAGGCCTACAAAGTTAGGAAGGAGTCACCGAGTGGAATGCCTGCAGCCTACAAGTCACTCGGACGAAGGATCCACTCGAAAGCCTCACCATCACTCGACCATCTCTACCCACTCGGAGTACCAAGCGTCACTCGGCGGAAGAAGACCGAGAGTCACCCTGAGACAGAAACAGTCAGACGATCAGTTCACCACCATAAAGAACATCTAACGCTGGCGTTACCTGTAACGCCCACATCCTTTAACCTCTCCATTGAACCCTTGAGTAACGGGGCATTCATGAGGGGCCAGCGGACTCTATATAAGCCACCCCTCCACCCTTACACAAGAGTTCGCACCTCTTGTACCACAACACTCCAGATAAATAGGCTCCCGCAGCACCGAGACGTAGGGTCTTTACCTCCTTCCGAGAGGGGCATGAACTCGTAAATCCGAGTGTACAACCATACCGTAGCTAGACTCTGCCCTCCTATACGTACCCCTATACTCTATTGTCAGATCTGTTCCCACGACAGTTGGCGCCCACCTTGGGGCAGGTGTCTAGGCGACTTCCAGCGTGGTTGCGTTTTTCAACATCTTCACCATGGTTTCTGGCGGCGGACTGTCCTGGGTCGCGAGATCCGTCTCGGCGCTCTCAGCTTCGTCGCCGATGATTCGGCGTGGCTCCAAGAAGCCCCTTTGGACGTCGAGGCGCTCCCTATTTGCGGGGCGGCGCACTTCCGCGCAGGCTCCTGTGGCGTCCTCCTCCGGCAACCGTTGACTCAGTATCAGTCGGCCCTGACGGCGTTTTCCCTTCCCGCTGCTCGCCGTCGCAAGCGATCCGGTCGCTCTCGGCTCGAGCGGTGGGTTAGGCATGCGTTGGCTCGTCAGTCATCCGCTCAGCAGATCACGACAACCGAGCCCGACGAATCCCTCTACAATTTGATCGATCCGTTGTCAGATCACTCAGATGTTCCTTCCGAGCGCGAGAGCAGCGACCCGGCGGCGAAAGTACTTATGGTCGGCTCTCAGCATAGCCTGCCAGGGTATTCCCGCGATGTGGCTGGGGGCAATGGTCCGTCACATACCAACGACGAGTATTACCCGCAATCCCTCACCACTCAACAGAGAGAAGAACTACTGCACATGAATGAGCGAGTCCTTCGGACTCCCATCATCGACGCGACCACCGAGGCCCAGGCTTTGGAAGCGGTGCGCATAGCCACTTTGGATGAACGCACGCATCTCGAGGTGCTCCAGAAATCACTCGACGACCGCTCTCGCAGGCAACCCTCAAGCTCCAATCGATGGCAACGACAACTGTTCCCGAGTGGATCGCAAAATGAGTATCAGGTACTCCACACTCCAATTCAGAACTTAGCAGCAGCTGCACGGATTGCAGATTCCATCCAGCCGTCCCGATTCGAAGCTGGAGAAGGTCTTCGGTAGATCCGAACGCTACTCACAGCGGCTGGGGAATAGAATTCGGTCGTTTCCCATTCGCACGACAGAATTCATAGCAGGTCTGTCAGAGCAGACACAGTTCAGTCAGCCCACAACCCGAGATCGCCTCCGCAGCGTGAAGATCGCGGTTACCACCAGGATCAGTACCTGGATCAAGGCCACGGTCAGTTTGCTCCTCAACATCACCGTGACGACGCCCCCTCCGAGGGGTGATTCGTACGCGCCCCGGCGGTACGATGCCATGCACCCATACGACGATGAGCGGAGAGAACCAGTCGATCCCCGAGATCCAGGGTTCAACGCGAGGTCACTCCTCTTGCATAATCTAGTCGATAGTGGCAGAGCTCACCAAGAGAGCTTGGACAGAGATCGTCCGAGTGGAAGTGGCGTGTACATCTCTGGGCTTGAGTGTTTCAGCAGGGCCATATGGGCCGCAGAGATACCACCCAACTTCAGGTTAGCCATGGGAGTTAACAGGTTCACTGGCGAGTCGAAGCCAGAGACGTGGTTGGAAGATTACCGAGTGGCAGTGCAGATTGGCGGAGGCAATGATTATGTCGCCATGAAAAACATTTGCCCTTGATGCTAGAAGGGTCGGCCCGGGCGTGGTTGAACCAGTTGGCTCCTGCTAGCATATACTGCTGGGAATACCTAGCTCGAGTGTTCATCAAAACATTTGAAGGCACGTGCAAGCATCCCACCGGGTTGACTGAATTACAACACTGCGTCTGCGTTCAGAAGCCGAATGAAACTCTGAGAGATTACATACAATGCTGGACCACACTTCACCATGTGGTTGAGAATGTCACCGAGCATCAGGCAGTTTGTGCTTTCAAGGCTGGTGTCAGATACAGAGAACTCATCTTGAAGTTTGTTCGGTCTGGGACCTTGACCATGAGCAGAATGATGGAGATAGCCACTCGGTACGCGAATGGCGAGGAAGAAGACCGTCCCCGCAACGGCAACGAAAAAGCTGGTGATCCTGACCCTGGCCGTTCGTCTGTTCGTTTGTTTTAACGAACGTTGTTCGCCGTTTGGGTTCAGACAGCAAACGTTCGTTCGTTAGTCTTTTCTTTTTATTTTATTTTTGGCCAGGGACCTATCCGCGATTATTTTTATCATAGATTAGCCCATGATGTTCAAACCCTCGCCGTTTCTAAACCGTTTGTCCAAATCCAGTGAAACCAATTCCAAAATCTTCGTCTTGAGCCCCTCTTTCTGTTTAATCAACTTGTACAAGGTTTTGACAAGTTAAAATTTGGTTTCAAGTAGATTTGATTTCGAAGTTCTTTTGTTCGTAGTTTCAGTTCTGTAGCTCCGATTCGATTGATTCTTTTTGCAGATCGAATCTCTTTAGTTGGAATTTCATATTTGATCTTCTTATTTGAGTTTTACCCGTGCATCATTGCTTGAGTGCTTATGTATGCTATTGTTTGTTTGCGATAGAATTCCCGGAGTGCGAAGCGTGCTACTACGAGTCTCTAGGGTTTGCGGATCGTCAGCAAGGCAAGTAACACATTGATCATACCCCTTTATTACCCAGTTTTTATGCATTATCTCAACCCCTCAAACATTGCATTAGTATGATCTCTTAACATGTGGGTTTGGGAAGTAGATGATGAGGTAGAACCTATTGCCCTTTTATTATCAAACCCTTGGGAGTTACTTATATGTTATGCTTATATTGCCATGCTATGCTCGTAGACATGGATTAGGTTTGAGTGTATCCATGACAGATGTGAGATTGTTAATTAATGGTTAACTTAAGGTGTTCACTTAAATACACATCTGGGTGGATTGGTTGCGGGCACCTGGAGAATCCAGTGTTGTCCTAGGATATCCCGGAGTACCCGTGTGATCATCCTATGGTTCTCCACCAGGCTCAAAGGGATCATAAGATTATTCATGATAGAAACTTCCGTGTGCAGCCACAAGCTATTATGGGCTCTAGCATAGTTGAGTATGTTGCATGACCTCTTTCAGTGGTGGGCTAGCAGATGTAGGGGAAAGTAGGTGTAACTGTCCACCCAGAGTAAAGAGTTAATGTTTCTAAAAGACCGTGTCTCGGTCATCCGTTTCTCAAACACCATGTAGTGCGAGAAATCCAACGGAGGAGATCGAGTCTTGTGGGGAAAAGTGCGCAAACCTCTGCACAGTGTACAAACTAATCATGGTTAGCCGTGTCCCGGTTATGGACATCTTGAGTATCTGGTTCTTGGATTATCATGTTGATCTCATCACTCTAAATTAATTTGTTGGGTTATTAATACTGCTTAATTGGGATTGAGTTGGAGGAACCTTCTCAATGTTTAACAACTACCATGATAGTTAAACAAATTATATTCCTTTGTTGTAGGGAAAAATTGGCTTTTTGCAAAACATTGTAACCATAGAGCCTCCTGTTGGGGAACGTAGTAATTTCAAAAAATTTCCTACGCACACGCAAGATCATGGTGATGCATATCAACGAGAGGGGAGAGTGTTGTCCATGTACCCTCGTAGACCGAAAGCAGAAGCGTTATGACAACGCGGTTGATGTAGTCGTACGTCTTCACGATCCGACCGATCCAAGTACCAAATGCACAGCACCTCCGGGTTCAGCACATGTTCAGCTCGATGACGTCCCTCGAACTCACGATCCAACAGAGCTTCGAGGGAGAGTTCCGTCAGCACGACGGTGTGATGACGGTGATGATGATGCTATCGACGCAGGGCTTCGCCTAAGCACCGCTACGATATGACCGAGGTGGATTATGGTGGAGGGGGGCACCGCACACGGCTAAAAAGATCAACTGATCAACTTCTGTGTGTCTATGGGGTGCCCCCTCCCCCGTATATAAAGGAGTGGAGGAGGGGGAGGGTCCGGCCCTCCTAGGCGCACCCCAAGGGGAGTCCTACTCCCACTGGGAGTAGGACTCCAACCCTTCCAAGAGTAGGAGTAGGAGAGAGGGAAGGAGGAGAGAGGGGGAAGGAAAGGGGGGCGGCGCCCCCCCCTCCTTGTCCAATTCAGACTAGAGGGGGAGGGGGCGAGCGGCCTGCCCTGGCCGCCCCTCCTCTTCTCCACTAAGGCCCAATAGGCCCATTACACTCCCCGGGGGGTTCAAGTAACCCCCAGGTACTCCGGTATTTGTCCGAACTTGCCCGGAACCCTTCCGAAGTCCAAACATAGTCATATATCGATCTTTATGTCTCGACCATTTCAAGACTCCTCGTCATGTCCGTGATCATATCCGGGACTCCGAACTACCTTTGGTACATCAAAACACATAAAATCATATTACCAATCGTCACCGAACGTTAAGCGTGCGGACCCTACGGGTTCGAGAACTATGTAGACATGACCGAGACTCGTCTCCGGTCAATAACCAATAGCGGAACCTGGATGCTCATATTGGCCCTACATATTCTACGAAGATCTTTATCGGTCAAAGCGCACAACAACATACGTTGTTCCCTTTGTCATCGGTATGTTAATTGCTCGAGATTCGATCGTCGGTATCTCAATACCTAGTTCAATCTCGTTACTGGCAAGTCTCTTTACTCATTCCGTAATACATCATCCTGCAACTAACTCATTAGTTGCATTGCTTGCAAGGCTTATAGTGATGTGCATTACCGAGAGGGCCCAGAGATACCTCTTCGACAATCGGAGTGACAAATCCTAATCTCGATCTATGCCAACTCAACAAATACCATCGGAGGCACCTGTAGAGCACCTTTATAATCACCCAGTTACGTTGTGACGTTTGGTAGCACACAAAGTGTTCCTCCGGTATTCGGGAGTTGCATAATCTCATAATCATAGGAACATGTATAAGTCATGAAGAAAGCAATAGCAATATACTAAACGATCGAATGCTAAGCTAACGGAATGGGTCAAGTCAATCACATCATTCTCTAATGATGTGATCCCGTTAATGAAATGACAATTCATGTCTATGGCCAGGAAACTTAACCATCTTTGATTCAACGAGCTAGTCAAGTAGAGGCCTACTAGTGACACTCTGTTTGTCTATGTATTCACATATGTACTAAGTTTTCGGTTAATACAATTCTAGCATGAATAATAAACATTTATCATGATATAAGGAAATATAAATAACAACTTTATTATTGCCTCTAGGGCATATTTCCTTCAGTCTCCAACTTGCACTAGAGTAAATAATCTAGATTACATAGTAATGATTCTAACACCCATGGAGTCTTGGTGCTGATCATGTTTTGTTCATGAGAGAGGCTTAGTCAACGGGTCTGCAACATTCGGATATGTATGTATCTTGCAAATCTCTATGTCTCCCTCCTTGACTTGATCACAGATGGAATTGAAGCTTCTCTTGATGTGCTTGGTTCTCTTGTGAAATCTGGATTCCTTTGTCAAGGCAATTGCACCAGTATTGTCACAAAAGATTTTCATTGGACCCGATGCACTAGGTATGACACCTAGATCGGATATGAACTCCTTCATTTGCTGCTTCCGAAGCAGCTATGTACTCCGCTTCACACGTAGATCCCGCCATGACGCTTTGCTTAGAACTGCACCAACTGACAGCTCCACCGTTCAATATAAATACGTATCCGGTTTGTGACTTAGAGTCATCCAGATCAGTGTCAAAGCTTGCATCAACGTAACCATTTACGACGAGCTCTTTGTCACCTCCATAAGCGAGAAACATATCCTTAGTCCTTTTCAGGTATTTCAGGATGCTCTTCATCGCTGTCCAGTGATCCGCTCCTGGATTACTTTGGTGCCTCCCTGCTAAGCTAATAGCAAGGCACACATCAGGTCTGGTACACAGCATTGCATACATGATAGAGCCTATGGCTGAAGCATAGGGAACATCTTTCATTTTCTCTCTATCTTCTGCAGTGGTCGGGCATTGAGTCTGACTCAACTTCACACCTTGTAACACAGGTAAGAACCCTTTCTTTGCTTGATCCATTTTGAACTTCTTCAAAACTTTATCAAGGTATGTGCTTTGTGAAAGCAATTAAGTAGGTGTAACTATCCACCCAGAGTAAAGAGTTAATGTTTTTGAAAGACTGTGTCTCGGTCATCCGTTTCTCAAACACCATGTAGTGCGAGAAATCCAACGGAGGAGATCGAGTCTTGTGGGGAAAAGTGCGCAGACCTCTGCAGAGTGTAGAAACTAATCATGGTTAGTCGTGTCCCCGGTTATGGACATCTTGAGTATCTGGTTCTTGGATTATCATGTTGATCTCATCACTCTAAATTAATTTGTTGGGTTATTAATACTGCTTACTTGGGATTGAGTTGGAGGAACCTTCTCAATGTTTAACAACTACCATGATAGTTAAACAAATTATATTCCTTTGTTGTAGGAAAAAATTGGCTTTTCGCAAAACATTGTAACTATAGAGCCTCCACCAGCCATATATGAATGTAGTAATAGCTTTTATTCTGTTCATTGCTCTACTGTGTTACATTGCCAGCATATTCCATGTGCTGACCCGTTTCGGGCTGCAACATATCATGTTGCAGACTTTTCAGACGAAGAGTAAGGTGTGCTAGATCGTTGTCGTGCACTCAGCTATGCCGTTGGAGTTGATGGACTCACATTATCTTCCAAGCCTTCCGCTGTTTTCTTATTGAGATGGCCTTAAGCAATATTTATTGTAACAAGTTCTCTCTTGAGACTATCGATGTAATAAGTGTGTGATTGCTACTCTATTATAAATCCATTCAAGCACTGTGTGTGTCAGCATTACCGATCCATGGACGACACTTATGCACAGAGATTTGACCGTCTGAGGCCGGATCGCTACACGTTCGTATCCAGTTTCAACTAATTTTGGACCGTGCTAGCGGGAAGGTCATGCGAGATTGTGTACACGGGGCACGCGTCAGCAGTTAATAACTGGTGTGAAGTCCACCCCCAAAAAAAGACAATAACTCGGGATGATGCGCCGATAACTTGGACGTTCACATGGGCGCGGCCAGTCGTACGGGTGTAGAGGCGCGTTCACAAAAAAGGGATCAAACGCTCAGCCTATGTATTTCTCGTGTAAATAGATAATTTAGTGCCATTGGTTATTTACTTTAAACATAATGCATTGACGTGTTAGTGTAAAGGTGCACAAAAAGAAATGGATATTGTAGTCCCACAAAAGAAATGGATATTGTAGTCCGCTACTTAAAAGTGTTACCTCATATGATTACATAGCCTCCATTTCATAAATTGCATACCCGTGAATTCATATATGAATATTACATATATTACTTCATAATAGAACCTTAAATCATCCAAGACTAATGAAGTTGAATGCAATAGTAACAATGGTGCATGTACATGATAGCTACATTGGTTGTTTGAAGAAACATCAATGTAACTTTGGCATGCACAATTGAAAAGGTTTATTTAGATAGAAAAAAATGTGATATGTGAGTGTCCAATCTTTATAGCGTTGAATCAATATTGTACCTTTGGCCACGATACAAAGTAGATATTGATTTATGTTCAAGCGATGCACGTCCACGATCGCTAGATAGTGATACGTGAATGAATTGTGCAATCTCTCTCACACGCATACATTTATCATTTCCCCGTGGGCATCAGAATCACACACGCACACTTCATGTATTTCTCTCCCTCCATCAAGGTTAGAATTCGTCTTTCTACTCCATCCTTCAAGTCTCTCACACAGAAACACACACGCTCTCTCTGTCGAACATGCCCACCCCTTTAATTCCGCCCACCCACAACCACTAATGTCTCAAAGGATAATTATGTCTCTCACACATATGCCTAAGGTTAACTCGAGTTCCGGAACCATATGAATACATACAATGGGATTCTAGCAGAGCACCTTTTGTTTTGAGTTTTCGCTCTCTCTCTCTCTCTCTCTCACACACACACACACATGCGCGCGCGCGTAGACATTGTTTATCACTTCATTTTTTCCGGCACTTGCATGCACACCGTTTGTTTATCTCTGTGATGCTTTAAGTATGCCTCACACACATCCTATCTACCTATCCCTTAATATAGATATGGGTCACACAAACTCCTTCTCCCTACTAGCAAGATGCCCAGCGTTGCACGGAACATCAAGATGCATTTGTATGAGTAGTTTATCTTGTGGGAGAAAAGGATGAACGAGGGAATGCCTTATTTGCAAATGTGGAGAGGGGCGTGGGTATCTTTTTGCAAAATTGCCATAGTTTCCTTCCTACCCGTCAGATATAATTCGGATGGCCTATATTGCAGGATGGCAGGAACACCATCATCACCAACTCTATTTTTTATAAGAGTAGAGGTATGTAAGTGTCACTGCCCCCCCACCCACCCACACACTTCCCGACACCGAAGGAGTAGGGTGACACCTCAATCTTGATACTAATCTATCGACTGGCTACTCTATCAAACACACACACACACAAACACACACACACACACAGACACACACACACTACCCGACACCGAAGGAGTAGGGTGGCACCTCGATCTTGATAGTAATCTATCTACTCCTCTTTCAAACACACACAGATACACACACACTCGCTAGTTGTGCCTCTGTGCTTACCGCACGCACTCTTGATACGTCTTTCTCTCCCTCCCCTTCCCCTTCCCCATCCCCCAACCCCAACAATGACAGCAGAAGGGTGACAACTCGATCTGATCTTAATCTGGCAATTGGTTTCTCTCTCAAACATTGTGTCTGTGTGCCTCACTCAGACACACTTGATATGTCTTTTTCTCCATAGCCCCCTCGATATGTAGACTTCTCGCGCGCGCACAGCTGTAGTGACGATGACGCTGAACCCAATGTGCCTTGTTTTCACCGGCCTCATGTGATAGTTTTCACCCTGTTTTCTGTTAATTAACAAGACAACCTTTTCTTTGTTACTACTAGTGAATCTGAAATCATTCGGGGCAGACATATAATATATCACTTCAACCCAATTATCGCAGTAACTATTTTAAAAGGAACTAGCTAGATGCCCGTGCGTTGCACGGAACATCAAGATGCATTTGTATGAGTAGTTTATCTTGTGAGAGACTAGCAAGATGCCCATGCGTTGCACGGAACATCAAGATGCATTTATATGAGTAGTTTATCTTGTCAGAGAAAAGGATGAACGAGGGAAGGCCTTATTTGCAAATGTGGAGAGGGGTGTGGGTATCTTTTTGCAAAATCGCCATAGTTTCCTTCCTATCCGTCAGATATAAGTCGGACGGCCTATATTGCAGGATGGCAGGCACACCATCATCACCAACTCTATTTTTTTTATCTCTACTCCTATAAAAGACTCAGTTGGTGATGATGGTGTGTCTGCCATCGGTCATTTCTGACCATCAGATCTACATCTAACGACTATGATGTAAGTCGTGGCATTTCTGCAACAAGATCCCACTTCTCTGCTCCAATTTGCAGAAACCCCTTAGTATCTTGAAACCAACCACATCCCTCCCCCACCTCATCAAAATAGCCATAAGGAATATATTTTGAGTGAAACCTAATACGAGTATATTTTTAGTGATATATACACCAAACTAGAGTGTTTTTCTTCAAGTTTGTGAACATGTATTATTCTATTTTGGATCCGTTGCAACGCACGGGCACATCGCTAGTAAGAGTAGAGAAAAGGATGAATGACGGGAGGCCTTATTTGCAAACGTGGAGAGGGGTGTGGGTATCTTTTTGCAAAATTGCCATAGTTTCCTTCCTATCCGTTAGATATAAATCCGACGACCTATATTGCAGGATGGCACGCACACCATCCACTAGAAAAAAAGACACATCCATGACATTTTGGGCCGAACAATTTTTTTCTGTCATACTTATGACACTTCTATGACAATAATTGTGACAAAACACGGTATCATCATATATGTGGTTGGGTCCTACTTCTATGACAAAAAATCATGAAATAAAATGGGCTTTTCGTCCTGGGCGGGCCAGAGACGCAGCTGCATGACATTCTTTGGGCCGTCCATGACGGAAAAAACCGTGGTAGAAGCGAGGGCAAGGAAAATATCGGGGTGTTCCCGGTTACGGTGGGTGGTCGGGGCCGAGCGATGCGCGTTTCTCTCGTACACGCACACGCGTGAGTGCGAGGCGTTGGGCTCTAACTGAACCCGAGCGATTGCACTGCAGGCTACGCGTTACTGAACCCGAGCGATCGATCGATGGCTGTTAACTAAACCCGATCGAGCGATTCCTTGGCTTCTGCTGCTAACTGAAGCCGATCGATGCTGCCTCTGGATGAACAGTGAGCGTTGCTGGGGGGGTTTGGATGAACAATTCCGGTGGGGGTGGCTGAACAGGACCCCGTGGTGTTGCCTCTGGATGAACAGGACCCCGATCGATCGAGACGGTTGGGGCTGGATGAACAGGACCCCGTGGAGGGCAGGATGAACAGGACCACCCCGTGAAGGCAGGATGAACAGTAGACGGTGGAGGGCTGGATGAATAGTAGCCCGTGGAGGGGTGGTTGAACAGGAGCCCGTGGAGAGGGCTGGTTGAACAGTAGCCGGTGGAGTAGCGCGCGGTGGAGGCTGGATGAACAGGAGCCCGTGGATGAACAGTCGCAGGTGGAGGCTGGAGGAGGTCGACGGTGGATGAACAGTAGCCCGTGGAGGCTGGAGGGGGTCGACGGTGGAGATGAACAGTATCCCGTGGAGTCCCGTTTTGCGGTACGCCACACCCCTCCCGATGAACAGGACCCCCGTTTCGACCGTAGCGCTCCAACACAAGTCCGTTTCCTCCGTTTTGCAGTACGCCACACCCCTCCCGATCAACAGGACCCCCGTTTTGACCGTAGGAGGTCCGTTTCCTCCGTTTTGCGGTACGCCAGACCCCTCCCGATGAACAGGATCCCGTTTCGAACGTGGCTGGTCGAACACAAGGCCGTTTCCTCCGTTCCGCGGTACGCCAGGCCTTGTTTCCATTGGCTGTTCCGTCCAAGCCCTCCCGATGAACACGACGACGCATTCCGTTCCGACCTAGCCGGTTGGCTCCCCATGAACACGACGACGACGCTGTTTCTCCGTTCTGACCCAGCCATGTACACGAGCCCTGGCCGTACGTACGCGCGAGTAGGCGTTCGAGACCCCGCCCGTATGTACGTACGTGGCCGTATTTACTTTCTTGCACCCTGTCCGCTGTACGTACGTGTACATGCTACGTGCGCGCCTCTACTACGACACGTGCGCGTCTCTACATCGACCAGTATGTACGTACACGTTCGCGACCAGAATGACAACTCTACGTACGCTTCGACCAGGTGGGTCCCGACTGTCAGACACTTCCTTGCGTGCGAAGATGTAGCCGGTGGGTCCCAACAGTCAGGGGGGCGAATCGTTTTTTTTTGCCCGGACGCACTTCCTTGCGTGCGAAGATGTAGCTGGTGGGTCCCAGCAGTCAGGGGGAAATGTTTTTTCGTGAAATACGGTGGCCCGACCGGTGGGTCCCCGCTGTCAGGTGGAGGAATAATTATTTTGCGCGTAATAAGGAGGCACTTCCTTGCTGCGGCCGTGGACCCAGCTGTCAGCCTCTCCACGTACAGTACTCTTCCGATGGAAGTCGTTCCTTGACCACGTTGACCACGCCGCGCCGAGAGCACCCGGGCGGTGGACGACGGTGAGGCCTAGGAAGGGGACGACGCGGAGCTGGGGAAGACGCGGCAGTGGAAGCCCGCGCGGAGAGGAGTACGAGGGTTCACTGGTTCGGCTGCGGTGTGAGGCTGCCGTCGCCGTAGGGCCTGACCAGCGGTGGGAATAGTAGGGGGCGGTGAGGTCTCCGCGGCAGCACAGCCGGCCACGAGAGGCAGGAGCATGCGGCACGACCGGCGCTGCTTTGGGCAGCTGGAGCAAGAAGACCAAAGGTTGAAGAAGCACTACGGCAGTTGGATGGACATCGTACGGTCACTGGAGCTAGAATCGTTCATATTGACTAAGTTGACAAAGCACTCCATCCGCGTCAACTTAGTAGGCCCACAAGTCAGCCACCCACCAAGGTGGGTCCCAACTAGCAGGGGGAGTATTCATTTTTTTTGTGCTTAATAAGGAGGCACTTCCGGTGGGTCCGAGCTGACAGTGGGGAGAACGTTTTTTTTCACGAAATACGGTGACCCGTCTGGTGGGTCCCAGCAGTCAGGGGGAAACGTTTTTTTCGCAAAATACGGTGGCCCGTCCGGTGGGTCCCTGCTGTTAGGTCGAGGAATCATTATTTTCTGCGTAATAAGGAGGCACTTCTTTGCTGCGGCTGTGGACCCAGCTGTCAACCTCTCCACGTACAGTACACTTCCGATGGAAGTCGTTCCTTGACCACGTTGACCATGCCGCGTTCCGTTGCATGCATGCGTCCATGGGCGTGGTGCGTCCCCACTGTCAGCCTCTCACGTACAGTCATGTTCCGATGACTCTCGGTTGTTGACCACGTTGACCATACTGTGCCGAGCGCACTAAAAGCCGGTGGACGACGGCGAGGCCCCAGACTGGAACGACCCGGAGATGGGAAAGACGGGGCAGTGGAGTCGCAGATGGAGGGGAGTGGGAAACTTGACTTGTTCGGGTGTGCGGCAGCACAGCCGCGGTGCCGCCCACGAGAGACAGGAGCAAGAACAGAGGTTGAAGAAGGAGCACGGCTGCTGGATTAACATCCAACGGTCCAACTGCTAGAATCATTTGTTGATTAAGTTGACAAAGCCCTGCGTACATGTCCGCTTAGTAGGCCCGCAAGTCAGCCCCCAAATCTGACGGGTCCCAGCTGTCAATGGGAGGAATAATTTTTTTCGCATAACAAGGAGGCACTTCCTTCCGTACGAAGATACAGCCGGTGGGTCCCAGCTGTCAGGTGGAGGAAACATTTTTTCAGCTTAATAAGGAGGAACTTTCCTTACATGCGACCATGGACCTCGTGGGTCCCAGCCGTCAGGCTCTCCACGTACAGTCCTCTTCCGATGACTCTTGTTTGTTGACCACGTCGCACCGAGCGCAGCGAGGCGGAGGATGACGGCGAGGCCCCGGACGGGAACGACTCGGAGATGGGAAGACGCGGCAGTGGAGTCGCAGATTGAGTGGAGGCGAAGGGTTATAACTGGTTCTGGTGCGGCGTGGGGCTGCAGTCGGTGGAGAATAACAGGAGGTGTGGAGGGGTGGAGGGATAGCCTGGCCGGCGGTGGGGTAGCGCTTCACAGCGATGCGTGCTAGGCAGAGCCGCTAGCTGCCGGAGGCCGGACCAGGCGGTCCCGGCGACGCTGGAGGAAGAAGACGAGAGATTGAAGGTGCATGCCGACCAAGTTGACAACGCCCTGCGTAGGCTTCGACCTATTGGCCCACATGTCAGCCTGCAAAAATGTGGCATATATTTAACCCATGTTTTCTAGAATGTACAGTCCATTTACTGGGCTGGGTGAACAAATAATTTCGCGTCAATGCGGCCCATTTATATTATCTAAGGAATCCCAGCCCATTTGCACTTCCTTCAAATACACGAATTAGCTGGGCTCGTTATATATATAATGTTATGTTAGAAGGAGCAATTAATATCAAAAATAAACCAGAGAGGCACATTTTTTATATACATAATTAACAAATTAGCGAGTTATTGCTCAGAATAAAAATGAGCGTGTTATTATTACATTGGTCCTTAAAATCTTCGCAAGCTTTTGTACACAATCACAAGGATTTTCCTTGCCTGTGAGTCAAAAACAACCAGGATTTCCTTGCCAACTTCGGTTAAACATTTACTTTTATAAGTTAATAACACGTGGGATGTTTTCATAATGTATATATAAGTCTCTATAAAATATATGATAATAGTAATTATATAAATATATATAATGTTGTTAAAAAATACATTGGGCTGTCGATCTTTAAGAAAAAGCCCATAGGCCGGTATGGACCTCAAAAAATAAGTTGAAACCACTGTCACCCGTATGTCGTGGGCTACGCATGTTAAAATACAAAACCTAGGCCTAGCTGATACTTGTTCGCCCTCTGGAAAAAAATGATACCAGATCCCCGAGTGAACTGGATTATAGAGGGGGCCGGCGGCACGACTGAAGAAGCACATCAGGAGAGATTTTTTCTTCTTCAGTGGATGGCTCTCGATGGCGTTTTTTACTTGCCTATGCACCATACAACTTGTATTTTTAGCCTCCCAGTCCGTGGTGGACCAGCAGCCCATTTGCTGGGCGGGCCAACCTACAGAAACCAGCACTCGATTTTTCATCAAGCCCAAAAACAACGCAGTACTATGTTTGTTTTGAGGCCGAAAACATTACAGCAGGGGTTGAGCGGGGGAGGGGCAAGACAGAGCAAAAAGATTAAAAAGAGCTGATGCGCAGTTGCTACCCTAACAAAGCAGGTGCAATTCTTCTCGGGAAGAAGGTGTGCCTTTGACACCCACACGTCACATATCCCACAGTAGGCATACTAACAAGTTCACACACAAGCACAGCAGACAAGGTAAACATTCGTATAAAACTCTGGTTCACAGGACATGCTCATTTTCATAGCCAACATTCACTATCAACAACTCAAAAGATTCATATATACACAAGTTCAACATGTCTATGGATCCAAATGATTGATAGATCACACAACAATATTCATAGATAATTCACAAAAAGATTCAGATATACACATGTTCAGTATGTTTATGCATCCAAATGATTGAGATCACAGCCAATATGATCCATGGACGAACTTTAATTACCTAGGGTACAGACTGGTAAATGGTGTTCAGTCGGAGGTACTTCTTGCTAAAATTAATGCTTGTACGAGTAAACTTTCGAGTACATAAGAGGCAGCATAGACAATCTGAACTTTGCTTGTAGGTTTATCCTCAAATAGTGGCCTCGTGCCAAGGGACGTTTGAGCAACTTGGCCACTACTTTCATCCAACTAGTTTACTGGCTCATCTTGGTCCTGTAGCTCGCCAAAATTCTACATTGCAGACTGGTAAATGGTGTTCAGTCAGAGGTACTTCTTGCTAAAATTAATGCTTGTACGAGTAAACTTTCGAGTACATAAGAGGCAGCACAGACAATCTGGACTTTGCTTGTAGGTTTATCCTCAAATAGTGGCCTCGTGCCGAGGGAGGTTTGAGCAACTTGGCCACTACTTTAATCCAACTAGTTTACTGGCTCATCTTGGTCCTGTAGCTCGCCAAAATTCTACATTGCAGACTGGTAAATGGTGTTCAGTCAGAGGTACTTCTTGCTAAAATTAATGCTTCTACGAGTAAACTTTCGAGTACATAAGAGGCAGCACAGACAATCTGAACTTTGCTTGCAGGTTTATCCTGAAATAGTGGCCTAGTGCCGAGGGAGGTTTGAGCAACTTTGCCACTACTTTCATCCAACTAGTTTACTGGCTCATCTTGGTCCTGTATCTCGCCAAAATTCTACATTGCAGACGAGAAAGGAGGCGGTTAAGAAAATGAACCACCCAAATTTTTTGTGCAGTTCAACTGAAATGGAGCATCCCTGGCGTGCAGACTGATTAAGTGCCAGATGAATATATGCATCAACCAACTTGTCTGGAATCTTTAGACTCCATGCCATACAGTTCGCTACCATATGTGCAGATAAACAAAAGGCACAAGTTGGGACCAAAGACTGGACTGCGTTTTTCTGGGCTATGCGCCAAGCAATATTTTTGGCGTTCACTCTCCTAATACTTGGAGTTTGACAATTGGTTGACGCCGGTTGATACTCGAATGAATATAGGCACTTCCTCTTGTCAACATCGATGCTTGTCTGAGTGAACTTTGGAGTACATAGCAGCAGCATAAGTACCTGCCCATCTGATCTTTTTGTGCAGTTCTACTGAAATCACCCGATGTAATGATTTGCCTGCGAGTTCAGGCTCCAAGTTACTCCTTTATGAAATCGGCAAATAGTAGCACAATACCAAATTACCAATACATATGACAAGCACAATAATCAGGATAAAGACCAGTACCAACCTGTGTGAGGTAGCATATCAATTACTATTTCCTTTGACTGGAAGCCGAGATAAGCCAAGCGACTGACAACAAAGGAAGAATGCAAGCCGAGATTAGCGACTAACAGAAAAGGAAGGAAGCTGTCGAGGCAATGAAGCACCCAATGTTTTTGTGCAGTTCCACCAAAATCGAGCATCCCTGTTGGCACATATATTGAGAGAGTGAGATTACTGTAATAGTGGGACTAGTTGACGAAACATACACTAACAAATAGAAGCACCCTCATTATCTTAATGGGTAAAGTTAGCATTCCCTCCCTGCTCCACCACATGATTCACCTCATAGACAAACATACACACGTACATGATTCAGCATAGGGTGCTACTAAAGATTTGTTTAACTCCGACAGGAAAATTAGGCAGCAATAAATTAGTGGTACTTAAGTACTCCTAATTAATTAAGTGAGATAGCAGAAGTGGAAGGGCTCCTTGGAGGTTCGTCTCACATGTAAGGTAGTCATTGCCGGAGCCCTTGAATGGCCTCGACTGAGGCCTCTGGCTTCAGCAAGATCGCCTTGGCACTGTTTACTCTTCTTCTTCTTCTTCCTCTTCATGCTCTGTTTCTCAGTCTCCTCACCAGTTGGTGAAACCAAGTACATGAGTGGCCTTCTATTTCAGAATTGGTTTCGTCAGTGAGGGAGTACAAGTGTACTAGTAAAAAATAGCATTATTTTCTCATGGCAGTCACAATACAGAGATGAACACATGCATTAAATATCATTCTTACCTAAAGGAAGGTTATGGTGCCAATATGGATGATGAGGATTGGAACACAGATCTCCCTTTGTGCAGTTCCACCGAAATGAACCAACTGTTCCATTCTGACATTCCAGTTAAACAGCACAAAAGTCACTTCTTTTAAGAAGAGTTTTGTGCAGTGCACCAAAAGGTCACAACAGCAACCAGGTGAAATGGATATCCCTGTTTGCACAAAAAGCTACAGACGAAACAGTCAGAGTCTCAAACAATTACAGGCAAAAACATTTGGCTAAACTTGTCATGGCTTATAACAGTGGCATGGCTTCATTTTTACCAGGGGCATTAGATTAAGAACAGCTAAATATTTGGTATAAGGGCATGGGACAGTGGGTGCACCAGCAGTCCAGCACCATGTACCTAAACAGGGGCATAAAGTGGTGATTCATAGTTTGTTGCTCCGAGAAACAAACATCCAAGAAACATATCTGGGTTGGTCCCATTTTTGTTCACTCTAGCCACCTACTCCTATGTGTGGATAACAAATCTAGTCCTGGTCATACCACTATGTACAACGTTACCCCTATATTTCCCTTTTCGACCAAGAGACCGGTTGGATGACCAGTCTATACTACTTTCACCCCCTTTCCTTCCTATTTGTACCAAGTCCAATGTACTACATACTAAATTCCCCCACCCCCACTTTATTTCTTGTTTGAACCAAGTACAAGATTCGACTCCATGAAGTAGCTTTACCTCTAACAATAGGAAAAATAGGTGACATTGGACCATCCGATCAAGAGGGGCTGAGAGGTAGAAAATGAGGCACATGCAGCGACGTAGCGAGCTGGGGAAGTAGAGCTAAGGCGGTTTCGAAGGAAGATATACTTGAAGGTCGTCGGGATGTGGATAGGTGGGCGGCGGGAGGCCGGATCCGCCCACACTAGGGCAACGACGAAGGGATCGGAGGACCTCTTGCGCCGGTGCTCGGCCAGAGATAACGGTGCGCCCGGCAGTGGGTCTCCTCCCTCGCTGTCGACGACGGCCTAAACGCTGCCCCTCCTCCCCTTCACCGGCGGAGGGGGATACGTCCGGATCTGTAACCAGCGGTGAGGATAGAAAGACAGTGTTTTTTAAAGGGAGAAAGACAGTGTTACCACCCCTATCTTGTTTAGATCTAGAGAGGATGAGAGTGTGTGAATAGAGCAACCCTAGCAAGCAAGCGCGGAGGCTCCGGCCTATATATACGTAGTGGGGTAGTTTTCCTTTTTCACTCCATCAAAACAATCGTTTAAAATTGTGTACTACGTGCCAGGTCGCCGTTTTTTAGTTGTTGATTGTTTTTTGAGATAGCTACCCGCTTGTTCCAAGTGGTGTTATGGTGTGCCAGGTCGTACTTTTTTTTGAGGGTGCCAGGTCGCACTTTGCATCGTTCAAGTCTGGTACAAGTCCCTCCATTAAATGAACAACCACCGCCTCGTAAAAACTGTGAACAAGCCCACGGCTAAAATTATCGGAAACGTGGGTTGCCCCAACATGCATTATTATTTATATTTTCTACTCCCTCCGTTCCTAAATATAAGTATTTTTTATTTGCCACACCTAAGACAAGATTTTTTTATTAGCAATGAACCCCACATGTTATAGACAGAAAAAGTGTGGCAAGATTCCCTTAGGCAAGCCAAAGTGTGTCTAACAATTTGAGCAACTCAAGTTAGGCAAGTGTGGGAAAAATAATGTGGCAACATAAGACAAACATAGTCACAATCCAAACAGCCCCGTAATTTTTTGTGACATGCATGAAAATTTGGTTAGTTAAATTTATAGTCGAAATTTGGCAAGGTGCATCAAATCAACACATGCAAGTATCAAAAGGGAGGTCACGGCATGCATGCATGCGTTGTACTCCCTCCGTTTCCAAATATAAGTCTTTTTAGAGATTGCAACAAGTGACTACATATGAAGCAAAATATGTCTACATACATCCATATGTAGTAGTCCATTTGAAATGTGTAAAAAGACTTATATCGAGTGCAGTGCTTTGATGTGTCGTGTCAACTCGTACAAGACCGAGAAGTTTGATTACTACAACGCCCACTCCCTCGCGCATGAGCGTGGTGGCTGGTAGGACTAGTAGGAGCTTTCGCTACACGCTTCTTGACGGCGGCGAACTTGCGGATGGAGTTGACCATCATGTCGTCCATGCGAGAGGCGAAGCCGGCGTCGATGAGGGCGATGCCGGCGGTCGCCAGCACCGTCTGGAAACGCTGCGCGGTGCGGGGCCGCAGGCCGGCGCCTTGGATGATTTGGCACAGCCGACTGCCGCTCGCGACCATCGCCTCCATAGGTGCTTCTGGCTTCTGGTCACTTGGTCTTGGATTGGAGTGAGCAGTGTTGCGCAGTGATTGAGAAAGAACATTTATTGTCAATCTAACCTTGCCATCCATACACCTCTTTGGTTTAGAGTTAGTTCAGGGTTAGAATCTAACTCTAACCTCTAACTGAGTTAGTAGAGTTCTCCTCGTCTCGGTTCATCGCCATCATACTTTCCCCATTTCTATGTTTTCAATATCCTGCGAATCAAAGAGGCCCTTAGACTGGTTTAGGTCCGGTAGTTTTTTATAAACGTGTTATGTCCAAAATTTAATGAACGTGCTCCGGTTTCTACGAAAATAATCTGGTTTCATGTAGTAATTCATTCATTTATTTATTCTTCTGCGGGGGGTTTGCATGTAATTCGTGACGTCTAAAATGTAAAGTACCCCGGCATATGCTCCGAGTCGTGCATGCACTACGACCCAGATGCTCTATGTCCCACATGTCGGCGAAAGGGTGCACGTGGAAATAGCCTAGGAGTACATATAGGAGGATAAATGCGTGAAAAAATATGTGCGGTGAAGCGTAGTTGCGGTTCGAAAAGGAGACCTAAAGTGATGACAGGTATAGGTCGCACGCACCCAACTAGTGGTAGTACTAGACATACGACTGCTTTTTCCCTACAAAAAAGAGGTACGAGTGCTCAGTACTCCTATTCTATCAACGCGAGTCCCATCTGACAACAGCGTCTGTGCTACAACTAGCTCTTCTCCCTCGTTTCTCTCTTCTAATTCTAAACTCAGCCGACGCCCGGTGGGCGGGGTGGGGATTTGCCGATGGTCGGTTTGCTCAACTGCGGCCTCACCTCACAGTGAAAACGTTACTACTGGAATAAAAATGCCATATACTCCTATACTAATAAAACATTAAGGCCACGAGGCGATGCAGTGCTGGTTACAGGAGGCAAGAAGAGATGCATCCATCGACGACGTCCACCTCCTCGACTCAGGTCGCCGGCCCATCGAACGGCAACTAAGTAGCAACGGCTTTTGTGGCCAGGTCGACGTGCTTCTGAACAATGGCGTCCAAAGATTCCAGCCGCTGGAAGAAGGCCAACGTCTTTCTGTCCTCGCTGGCCTTGTAGTGGCCTATGTAGACGATTTCCTCATAGACGTGGATGTGCAGGTCGACGGTTTCTTGCATGGTGAGGCGCTGCGCGACGAATGCGGCCTCGAGGTGCACATTCTTCATCGCGACCTCCGGCAACTGAAGGGCCACCAGGGCTTGAAAGAGTTCATCACCATGGAGGCCGATGAGGGTGGCAGGCAATGAGGAGCCTGGGCGCGCGTGCTGGAGCAGTACGGCAAGGTCGTCCGCGCGCTTCTTGACGGCGGCGAACTTGCGGATGGAGTTGACCATCATGTCGTCCATGCGAGAGGCGAAGCCGGCATCGGCGAGGTCTACGACGCCGGCGGTTGCCAGCACCGTCTGGAAACACTGCGCGGTGCGGGGCCGCAGGCCGGCGCCTTGGATGATTTGGCACAACCAACTGCCGCTCGCGTCCATCGCCTCCATAGGTGCTTCTGGCTTCTAGTCACTTGGTCTTGGATTGGAGTGAGCAGTGTTGCGCAGAGACTAAGGAGTAGATGGATTGGAGTGGTGGGGCGCCTTTATATGAGAATCCAAACTCTGTTGCATTCACATCGTGCTGGCTCTATTCTGCTTCTCCAATTAATTCCCTCTTCATGTAGAGTAATTTGAGGATGCATCATTGACCATTCAACGTCTCGGGAACCACTACCCTCTCCCTCCTTGGCATTCAAGCACCTATGGAGGCGACTACCGCTCGCGTCTATCGCGTGTCAGGAGACGTTCCCGTCGACGACGAGGTGCCTATGCTGACTTCGTAAATTTCAAGATGATAGTAGTAGTATACTCAATATTGTGCACCGCGACCAAGGCCGAGAGGAAAACGAGAGAACCACGTATTTATTTATGGTGTAGATTCACTCATTTTGCTCCATATGTACTCCGTCTCGGTGTAGTCTAGTCACTTGTTGAAATCTCTAGAAAGGCAAATACTCCTTTCTGGTTTCCAGGGCTATACTAGCAAGTACTTACTACAATAGTGGGCTCACATAGCAATTTTGTCTCATGCAAGAGCCTGGCTATATGCGCGCTCCAAGGTTCGCAACTGCCACGTTCGGGTTGCACTTGGCTCTTCGCCTCTTCGAGAAGACGAACAATGATGTTACTACTACTGCTTCTACAGTATCGAATCCACTGCTGCATGTCCGTCCACCGCGAGCGGGAGGGATAGCTTGTTGTAGTACTATATAAGCAAAAGCCTGTCCTCGTCTGCGAGCCACCGCGCGCATGGGCGAGGGAGAAGGCGTGTAGTAGTAAAATCAAGCTTCTCCTCGTTGTACGAATTGACGCGACACATCATAGCACTGGCCTGCCTCTAAACTTGGCTGAAAGACCCGCAGTGTACAATACTCCATTTGCTGCAACCTCTAACATTTACCCCACCACAAATTAAAATATATGTTCCTGTCTTGACCAGATGAGCGTGCAAACTAGAATCACCAGGATGACAGGTAGGGCCAGAAGATAATTTTAATCAAAAAAATATAGCATGGAGCCAACCCCAACGATTTTAATCTTACAGGCATGGTACACGCTATCCTAGACTACTCTACACATGAAACTGCCACACGAGTGTCCGGGCTGCGCTTGGCTCTTCGCCTCTTCGGGAAGTCGAACAAAATGATGGAGTACTACTGCAGTGGAGGAGTACTACAGTATGCTTCTGGCCATCTGACACCGATTGAACTGCTGCATGTCCACCACGTACGGGGGGGAGAGCGTGTAGCGAATGAAAGCTTCTCCTAGTCCTGCCAGCCACCACGCTCATGGGTGAGGAAGGGACACAGCTTCATTGAATTACTGCTCCTGCCTTTGCGTCCATGACAGGTGGGCCCAACAGGTCGGTGGTCCACCTGTCATGTAGCCAAAGGCAGGTGCGGTTAAGGCAAGAGGGTGTTGTAGTAATCAAACTTCTTGGTCTTGTACGAGTTGACGCGACACATCAAAGCACTGCACTCGATATATTTCAATAATTTGCATTTACCGATGCATTAATTACAACGCATGCATGCATGCATGCCGTGACTCTCCTTTTGCTACTTGCATGTGTTGATTTAATGCACCTTGAAGTAGTATGAATATGTGACGGTAAAGCTTTGTAATGCCCCAGCCCTAATAAAGCGAGAGATGGTTGTGCACGAGGAGGGCGAGATCATGCAGACGGAACAGGACCCGACGATGGAGCTCTCTATGGTCTCGATGGACCTCACCTTGCTCCACTGCCCCTTGTGCCTCCGCCCCTTTAAGCCTCCAGTGTATGAGGTTCGAATACACCTCGTCCGTTCGGCTGCTCGAGCAAGGTGCAGGTTTCTTGATTGATGTGTTGTTCGATTGATTTGTGCAGTGCAAGGGAGGGCACCTGGCTTGCGCGGACTGCCGCGTCGAGCACCCCGGGAACCAGCGGCAGTGCCAGAAGTGCGAGCGCGGCGGTGGCTTCGACGTGCGGAACACGGCGGTGGACACCGTCCTCTCCTCGGTGAGGGTGGAGTGCCCACACAAAGGCTGTGGGCTCTACGTCACTTACCACAAGCTCGCCGATCACCAGAGTGTGTGTCCGCTCGTGCCCTGCAAATGCCCCGTGCCCGTCTGCGGCTACGAAGGCCCGTCGCCGTGGCTCTCCCACCACATCAGCACCGTGCATACCATGCCCGTGCACAGGATCCAGTACGGCAAGGCGCTCCAGCTGCAAGTGCCACTGTCGGAGCCACGACTCTTGCTGTTCACGGAGGAGGACGGCCGCACATTTTTCTTGGTCGGCGGCGTGCTCGACATCGGCGCGCCTATCGCCATGTCGGTCGTCTGCATTAGAGCGGGGGCGTCCCCACTGCCGCACTACGTGGCCAAGCTGTGGGCGAACGGCCTGCCGGGGGAGCCCAAAGGCAGGACCGACGCCGTCAAGGTGGAAATGGAGGTGATAAGCAGCAGGGATCCCAGCGACGTCGCCGTGCACGAGCTGACCTTCTTCACAGTTCCGCCCAAGCTGCTGGCCGGGGCTAAGCTGGTGTCCCTCCACATTCAGATTGACAAGCTCATGTCCTAAATGATTCTACAGTGCCTTCTGTTTATCTTAGTAATATGCTAATATAGGGGTTAGCTCGGTCTACTTTAGCTTAAGAGATGGTGGGTTTTGGTGGCGATGCAGCAATTACCTCGACATCAGATCAGCAGTGAAAGTAATTTCGAACAGTCGAATGGATATTTTGTGTCTGTTGGATATAAAGATCCTTTGGGTAAGAAGTAACAGCTTATATGCTTTTTTTCTGAAACGGAACAGCGATACTAGTATAATTTTTGTTGACATGCACTAATATTTTTGAAACGGACGTCGGGCTGTAGCTAGAAGGGCGGTTGGGACGCGGCATCGGCCCATACCGCGGTGACCCCCGATTGGGACGCACCGACTATGGATTTTCTCCCTCGCCGATGTCGACCGCGTCTACGCAGGACATTGTTCCCTTCCCCCAGCTGCGGGATCAGGCCGGATATGTGACCAGCGGTGTGGCCACCGTCGTTCTATGCTTGTGAAGAGAGCAACCCAAGCAAGCAGGCTTGTAGCTTAGGCTCCTGCTAGTGTATATATAGTAGTTTTCTTTTTCTCTCCATATCAACCATTTTATATTGCGTACGTGTCATTGAAGAGTGAAATGATGGTTGCTTCTTCCGACTAACTTACTGTGTGATTTGACTGCTCCTTTAGTGGCCCCTACACGTACTCCCCCTACGTGTATGCAATAGTCACACATACACATGGACGCAAAAACGCGCGCGACGCCCTAATGCATGCATATCCGAGCACATGATGGAACACACACGGTCACGCTCAAGTGCTCAACCTACACGTGCATGCACACACATACTCAGCCAGGGTGAGCTAGTGACCGTATAAACACCGGAAAATGTATATATTGAGCGCAATGAGCGTATTATGAAGTCCACTGACCGTATTTTTACAAATATACAGTGACAGACAGTGTATTTATCTCGTTTGAAATTAAGCCATATTAACCGGAGAGGAGGCAGTATGGACTAGCATTACTTTGCTGTGTCCCGTCAACTTGCCGAACGAGGAGAAGCTTGCAGGACGGGAGGGCTTGCGCGCGGTGGCTCGCAGGACAAGGAGGAACTTTTGACTAATGCAAGTTGTCCTTCGCTCAGGCGGTGGACGTGCAACAGTTAATTCGGTGTCAGATTGCCAAAAGCATACACTATACTAGTACTATTATTGTTGCACTTCCCGAGAGGCGAACAGCCAAGCGCAAAGTTTACTAGTACTACTACTATAGTCTATAGAGGTATACTATACTAGTACTAGGAACCGGATGGAGGAGCGTCTGCACTCTTATTATATTTTTAAAATGTGATAAAGCAATCTTCAACACATTTGGTTCTCTTCGAGGGTCTCGCATGTGATAATGGAAGTTGATTGCATGGAACACTCGCCACAATTCTCGCTTTAATTATGGCTCATATCCTGTTACAAATAGGAGCGCTCGGTAATATTTCCTTTTTTTTGTTATTCAGCATGTAAACAGGTCAGCAAACCTGGCGGCGCATCTTTGTGCGAACCGTGCTTGCTGCACTTTGAATGTGGCCGAGAGCTGGCTTGATGAAACACCTCGCTTCCTACTTCTTTTTTTGCGGGGTACCTCGCTTCCTAGTGACCAGTGTCTTGGCTGATCGTCCTAAGAATGCTTATATATGAATAAAGCTCTCTCATTTACCCGCAAAAAAGATTAAGCCATATTAACCGGAAAGGAGGGAGTATGGACTAGCACTACTTGTTGGTGGGTCCCGTCAACTCGCAGAATGAGGAGAAGCTTGCAGGACAAGGTGAAGCTCGCTTACACCTTTTGACTAATGCAACGTACCCTCGCCCAGGCGGTGGACATGCATCAGTTCATTCGGTGTCAGATTGCCACATGCATACACTGTAGTACCGAACATGCGGAGTACCATCATTGTTCGACTTCATGAAGAGGCGAAGAGCCAAGCGCAAGGTTTAGTAGTACGAGTAGTACTACTACTAGAACCGCATGGTGGAGCCTCTATACTCTTATTCTCCTTAATCTTTGATAAAGTACACATTTATTCCGGAGAAGGGCGGAAAACGGCAGCCCAACATGTAATGATGATATCGATCAACCATGCTCGAATATATCTTGGCCTCCGTGCGAGCCCATGTGTGTGTTCTCGCTCCTCGTCTCTCTCAAGGAACGACGGGTTGGCCATTTTGCCATCAATTGAGATCGGTTTGCTCACACTCCGGTCCCACATGTCAGTGATATGCCAAGAGGAGGTGCGTTGACCGACTGGCCATACGTGTACTTGTTTGCACCTTCATACTACTCCTCCCTCCGTCACAGTTTACAGGGCGCGCTTCATTATGATGCATTTCTCTCAATGCATTTCCACCACCAGAGAGACTTTAGACACGTTTGGTTTAATGCTCAATTAATTAGGGCATGGTAACTGCAATTTTCTCTCGATGTAGTACTACGGAGTGGAGTAAGTGCATGCATGTGTCTACCCGGGGTGGAAGCACTGCATGCATGTGTGTACGCATTATTTCCTCTAGTAATAGACGCCGTGCTATAACTACCAATGCTATTTTTCAGGCCGATCACTAGTCGCCTTGGTCCCAGAGATTTTGTCTTTTTCTGAAGCACGCTCTATAAACAGTGACAGATGGAGTAGTATGAGCAGATTCAAAGAAGAGCGTATTGATGGTTGCTTCTTCCGAGCAACTTATAGTGGGAAAGGTGGGGCTTATGATTTGACTGCTCATTACTCACTATTAATGCGGTGTAACAACCGGTCTGAGTCTCCCATGCAGCTGTGCACTACCCCCTCGGTTCTTAAATATACTCCGGAGTATTTTTCTTTCTAGATATTTCAATGAGTGACTACTCAAATATTTGTCTTTTTAGAGATTCAAATGGACTACTACATACAGATGTATATAGACATATTTTAGAGTGCAGATTCACTCATTTTGCTTCGTATGTAGTCACTTGTTGAAATCTCTAGAAAGACAAATATTTAGGAACGGAGGGAGTACACATACGAAGCAAAATGAGTGAATCTACACTCTAAAATATGCCCATTTGAAATTTGTAAAAAGACAAATATTATTGATGACAGTTGCGACGACAAAAAAGAAGCATATTCCTTGTCCTAAGGGAAGATAACAACATGGTTGTGTTTGTCTAAAACGGTGTGAGGACGACATTGCAATATGGAAAGTACGCCGGACAAGCTACGTTTTGTGCAAAGAACTATGGAAGATCCACATGCAGCGACGTGGGAAGACGGGCAGTGGAGAAAGGCCGGAGGGGATACCTGGAGGTCGCCGGGATGTAACTAGGTGAGCGGCGGCGGGCGGAATCTGCCCATACCGCGGCAGCGAGCAGGTGGCGTAGGCCCTACCGCGCCGGAGCTTGGTCAGAGAGAACGGTGTGCACCGCAGATCGGGACGTGCTGTCTCGGCGCCGTCGAACGGAGAAATGATGCACGTCCTCCCTTTCCGCCGGCGGACGGGATGCGGCGGGACCAGTGACCAACGGTGAGAGAGAGAGGCCACCGCAGCCTTGTGTGAGATAGTCTGAAGAGAGACAAACCAGGCAGGGAGGCTCCATTGTATATAGTGGAGCGGACTACCTTTTTCTCCATAAAAATCGGTTCATATTCTGTGTACGTGCCATTGAGCGATATAACTTTATTTAAAAATAACGCGCCAACGCATCAAGTCGAACTTTGTTTCGTGCACGCATGGTACACGACTTCCGTAGGTAAACAACCGCTACACGCGTTCAAATTAGCACGTGGGCTGCCATTTCGTACAGAAATGAGCTCCACCGTGTACCCACGCGGGTGTGGCTGGGCATGAAGTGTGAGTACGTGCACGGTGCACC
Organism: Triticum aestivum; assembly: GCF_018294505.1. Taxonomy (NCBI): domain Eukaryota; kingdom Viridiplantae; phylum Streptophyta; class Magnoliopsida; order Poales; family Poaceae; genus Triticum; species Triticum aestivum. The sequence goes on along the minus strand of NC_057799.1, from coordinate 517,923,339 downwards.
TATTCTCTTCTTGTATACGTACACCACCTACGTGGGGTTGTGTGAGAGAGATACAAACGTAGAGAGATATAGTGTGTGGGTTCGTGAGAGTTTTCTTGGGGGGGGGGTCAATCAAAAAATGTAACATATGCAATGTGTGTGAAATAGAGTCCTGGATATATCATATATATAGAGGGGGTGATCCACGAGAAGAGAGTGGAGGTATCATCGACTTGAGGTGTCCATAGAATCGAAGAGAGGGATGATGTGTGTGAGTGTGCGCGCGCGGTCGATAAAGAGTGCCATCTAATTTGTGTGTGCCCACGTCAAAGATATAGAGTGGTTGGCCTACTAGAACGAGAGAGGGGACAGGTGCGGTTTGTCTCTTGACATGGGTACCTACCTACAGCGCTCGACTATCGGTGTGTGGTGGGGGGGAGGCCTAATTAACTATAGATGTACAATGGCTGGTATATGTGTGGAGAAGGAGAGAGGCCTACCGCATGTATTAAGGGAGATCGATCTACCTGATGTATTAAGGGAGATCGATCGGCATCCATGCATATGTGTAGGAGAGGAATAAGGTTGGGAGAGAGACAGAGCTAGAGTGTTGGAGGGAGTGGTAGTGGAGTTGCTTCTAACAAATGGTGGGATAGGCTTGCTAGACAACCGGAGGGCACGCTTGCAATATCAATAAGAGAGGGGATGGCTGCCCGTCTGTGCACGTGCGTGTGAGAGACGGGTCAGGAGGCATGCATGAATGATGGGGGGGGGGCGATATGGCTATGGTAAGCAGACATAACTACATAGGAAGATCAATCGTCCTTATTCAGAGAAAGGAGAGACATAACTTGTGAGGTACGTCGATCGATGGGGGGGGATAGTTAAAGTCGACCTAGGTATATGTTGGGAGATCGATCGGTATACATGCATGTGTGTGTTAGAAGCAAATGAGGCACGGGGAGAAGGATAGAGAGAGAGGGATGCATCTAGGAGGTGGTGCGAGAGTCATACTATATCGAGGGGGAAGGAGTGTGCGAGTATGAGATCGATGAAAAGAGTGGTGGGAGTGAGGCATGGACGGTGATAAGAGAAGAGGGGAAGCTTGTGTTTATGCTAGGCACACCTGGCTAGAGAGGCATATCGGTTGACGTGTGCCGTAAAGAAGGAGCTGGAGGGGCCTACACACACCATGGGTGAACGACCTAAAGTGAAAAGATGAATTTGCGCGATGGAGCTAGAGAATGCCGAGGGAGGGTTAGAGGGATGCGGGCGTTTGCATGCACAAGAGAAAGTTAGCGCTAGCTAGCTACAAAGATAAGAGGATTGTGTGGGTGTAAAAGACGAATAGAGATCATACTTCATTACAAAAAGCGAATTCGGATATTTGAAGAATTTATCATAGTGTTTTAAACCGACGCATGTGTGAATATATATAACGGTGATACACATGGTGTGGTTATGAACATGTTATACTACATATAATATATTTTATCTCTACTCTTATAAAAAACGGAGTTGTTGATGATGGTGCCATCCTGCAATATAGGCCGTCCGATTTATATCTGACGGATAGGAAGGAAACTATGGCAATTTTGAAAAAAGATGCCCACACCCCTCTCCATATTTGCAAATTAGGCCTCCCCTTGATCATGTTGATGTTCTGTGGAACGCATGGGCATCTTGCTAGTACTACGTATAACATATAGAACATTGATCATAATTTGGGCTAATGTGTGGCTTTTGCAGCTGAGGTCTAAATACTTGTCATAATGTAGGGGGCGGGGCACTATACTATGTGTGATAAACACGGTGTACACGTATGGAACATGGTTTAGATTATGAATATATAGTTAGTACATCAAATGTACTATTATTTGGAATCAACATCAAGTGTATTCAAAAAATAGAATTCGAGTTCATGTAGTACACATAGTTCATATCTATCTCTATAGTAATCATGTGGTGTGTTATTAAGGTAATACACGAATGATGGTTGAAGTTGGCAACAATCATGATTGTAGATTTGTTATTGAAATAGAGAAACGAATTCAAATTCAGTTCGAATTGCAGCGGTAGTATAGACATTTGGAATGCACTAAAATGTTGGTATGAGTAGGTTACATGCATTATACAGCAAGCAAAAAAAATTAATTGGACATAACATGGATTCATACTACCGAATAGCATTTAATTGCACTAAATTGTTGGTATGAGTAGCTTTAAATAGCATATTTATAGTAAAACGGGGCAAGACTCTCTCTTTGTGTGGTGTGAATAGTTTTATTTTTTTCATTTTCTTTTTGGTTGAGGGAAGTGCGAATTGATTTGGTACGTATAAGTACAATATTACACGTTAGGCTTGTCCCTCAAATTCAACCCGCGCCTTGTTATATCCCAAAAATTCAGATATCGTGCTCCCAAAACTGGCGCCTTCACAACCCGCGCCCTGCTATCCCGAAATTACAATGCGCGCGAAAACTCCCTCCAGCTGCCAAATCCCGACACGCGAAATCCCCCTTCTAACCCTGAGCCGAAAGGGCCGCTAGTTCAAATCGGTGCGGGGTACTTTTGTAACACACCCTACATTTTGGACAAGCGCGTCCCTAAGTCATGGTTCACCCCCTCACATCGCCTCCTTTTTGCCATTCGAAATCCCAGGCCGCCATAAACTCTCCGCTCCAGCCGCGAAACCCCACCCTCCTCCGTCCGCCACCTCACCACTGCCCAGCCGGAGCCTCTTCCCCGACGACGTCGTCCATCGCAACAGCTCGACGTCCGTCGTCCACCTCCCCGGATGAGGATCCATCGTCCATCTCGTCGTCCCGCCGGTCCAGCTGCCCCATCCTCCACCTCCAAGGAGCTGCTCCGACGATCGCCTCGTCTATCGCGGCCGCTCCATTCCCACACCGCCATCTTCACCTGCACCACCGGAAGAGCATCAGCATCACCGTTTCCTCGGATGAAGCTGCGGCCTAATCGGCGCCACCAAAGAGGTTGTACACTAATCGCCGCATTTTCTTCTTGATTCGATCTCACGGTGCTGCCGGCGCTCGGTCCCGAGCCGACACAGCGCGGCTCCATCCACCGCGGCGTCGCCGGCCACTTCCTCCACGGCGTCGCTCCCTCGGCGGTGACGTCCACATTAGTAGGAGCTGCTGCTGCTTTAGCTCTCGCCCGCGCTGCTGCTCTGCTCTTGCTCTCGGTCCCCTGTCTGGTCTGCTCTTGCTCTTGCTCTTGCTTGCGATGCTGCTCCGATTTAGCTACACTTCAGTTGACTGAAT